>NC_143487.1:19317934-19404718 GCF_027475165.1 Benincasa hispida | reverse complement strand
ATTATTTCAGTATCATTAATTAAAGCGAATTTAATTCAATTGGTATAAAATATTTATTAACCATGAAGAGATTTATAGTTGGAGTTTTCGATTCACTATTGTACTAAAAACTTCATTCTGCTTGGTTGATAGAGGGAGATAGTGGAAAAAGGACAATTAATAGACAAATTTAAAGTTATGAGAAATAAAAAATTAAGAACATGGGAATGAAATCATTATCAAAAGGTCCTTTATTTATTGTTCATTAGGTTCAATTTTGGTGTTATATTGTAGGGAAAAGTATCTTGGACAACCCATTGTATTTTTAAATGATCCTTTTTCATTTGTATGTGTATTTAAATAATACTTTATAAATGTATAATAAATAAATAAGTCTCGTTTTCATCTAAAAGAAATACTTCTTGACCAAGTATTATTCTAACTATTTGCCTTCTGGAGAAGCTTGTTTTTTTTTTTTAAAAAAAAAAGGTGGAAAAAGTAATATGGGTTAAATCTTGTATCATTATTAGAAACTTTAATTGCAACAATCAATTAAAAAAATCATTGACATAATATTGTGGTAAAAGTATGATGATTGACGAAATTAATTCTCAAATTGGTAAATATGAAAAATTTCCTCTAATATATTGTTTTTGTATTATTTGATTAATTGTATTACCAACATATCTAATATAAAGTATATTATTGGCATATTAATTTTTATCATTAATATACGTTTAATAAATATAAAGTACATCTGTTACGAAATTAGTAATTAAAGAATAAAAAAGAACGTAAAAGAATCGACACACAAATATACGAGGTTCACTAACAGTTTGTTAATTACGTCAATGTGGCAGAGGGAGAACAATATTACTAGAGAGAATATTTTTTAGAAAGTTTATATAGCGCACTACTCTAAACCTTAGGGTCCTACCAATTCTGAATAGGTTTCGGGAGCAACCACTAACGAGATCACGTACTTAGTTGTTCGAAGCACCAACAAACTAATTCCATGCATTCCAACATCCATATCATAAGATATATAGCTAATATATGAGTTTCTTGATAAAGTATTTTTCAAGAAAAGAACTTAGAAAAAAAATCATTTATGAGTTTTATCTTTTTGCCATTTTTGTAAATATTTTATATCATGTGATAATTCTGCAATTAATTACTTAGGTGTATATCTTATTATCACAAAAGCCCATTGTGTTATCAATAATAGCTAATGTGGACCTGGAGAGTTGAATGGGAGAAGGGATCTATTCAAACTCAGTCAAATCTCAAAAAACAAGGTGTGCCCAATACATTATATTTTGTATACCTCTATAAATTAACATAAATATAGATTAAAAAAAATCAACTTAGATAGCATACATTTTTTCTGCCAAATTAAAAAAAAAAATTATTGATGTACTTCTAAAAAAAATATTCATATTCTTTTCAAAGTGATATGGTTACTTTTGACCGTTCAAAAATAAGAAAAATAGTAACATTTCACCGTAGTTTGAAACATTTATAAAAAGTTAAAAGGGTAGTATTATAACTTTTTTTTAAATATGGTATTTTTATTTCTTAAACAAAAGTCAAAGTTAAACTATATAATTTTCTTTTTCTTTTATATAATATAGCTTTTCTTTTTCTTTAAAAAAAAAAGTATATATTTGGAAAATCGTATCAATTTTTATATCATCTTCGTTGAGATGTTTCGGTGCATAAGTTCATATCATCTTAGAAATTTTCCTTTACACATTCAAATATGGAAGAAAAAAACTTGTTGTACATTATATTTTACTACAAAATTAACCATATGATTTAGAATTAATCAGGACTAATCTCTTTCACCATAGGAGTTAATAATTGTAAAGTACATAAAACATTAATATATACATACATGGATATTCTTTATAAAAAATAAAAAATAAAAAGTGATATATAATAATCCACATATACAAAACGAAAGATATGGTTAGATGAAAGACCATGCAAATGCAAACAATTGCATAATGACAAATTTATGGCCCTATTATTCTGTGTATATTATTATTTATTCTTTTTTTCTTTAATTTAAAATAGTCTTAGATGGTAAGCTTTAAAGAACAAGTCGTGTTTGAGATTCTTCTTCACATATATCTAATCTATCATCCTTTGCTCTCTCAGTCAATGCCAAAGACTTGACTCTCTCCCCTTTATTTATAATGAATCTTTATCACTATATAAACCTAACCCCCAACCTTCTGCTTCTTCCCAACTCACAAATAATTAATAACCCCATAACATTCATCTCTCAAACAACCAACTCTTTCATACCATTTTCTTCTTCTTGATCGTCATGGCTACCACTACTCCTCAAGACTTTGATATGGATGATTACCAATTCCCACTTCCTGGGTTCCGCTTCCATCCCACCGACGAAGAGCTTGTCGATTATTATCTTCGTCGGAAGGTCGAGAAGAAGTCGGTTACTCTTGAACTCATCAAACAAATCGATATCTATCGACACAACCCTTGGGATCTTCCATGTAAGTTATTGACTAAATTTAGAGCTTTATATCAACATTTTTAACATTCCTCTCACGTTTGACCTTAAAAGTAACAATACTTCTTGTTAAATGAGAGTAGGTAGAGAAACTTCTTTCGTTGCTCACCTGTTAGGAATGAAGTTTAGGCTGGTGAGTAACAGAGAGAGATTTCTACTGTTGTCTGAGTTGATTATTAGGTTACTTCTCTCATTATTAATTGGTTTTGAGATAAAATGATATTGTGTTAAAGTTTAAGCTGATATATTATGGTTATTGAAAATCTGCAGATGGTGGTGGGGCGACGGGAGAGAAAGAATGCTACGTGTTCGTGAAAAGAGGAAGAAAGTACAAGAACAGTGTGAGACCTAATAGGGTAACAGGGGCAGGGTTTTGGAAGGCAACTGGTATTGACAAGCCAATTTATTCACAAGAAGGGGAAGGAAATCATTGCATTGGCCTAAAGAAAACCCTAGTTTTTTACAAGGGAAGTGCAGGGAGAGGAGTCAAAACTGAATGGATGATGCATGAATTTCGCCTCCCTCCAATCCCTTGTTCCAATTCCCACTTCGCCAAAATCGATCAAGAAGCGGTAAGCAAAAAATAAAAACCGTATAAAAGCTTAAACCGACAGGTTACAGTAATATATATACATACATCATGTATGTTAAATAATGAATCGTTTATTTCTTTTATCAATACAGGAGATTTGGACGTTATGTCGGATATTCAAACGAAATGTTATGTGCAGAAAATATAATTGGAAAGAAATTCCAGGAAGCAACCGAGAAATGATGAAGATCACAAAAACATGCAATAATATTGTGGATCATGATCAATCAACCTATGACGGATTAGATGAAAGAGCAACTTATATAAGTTTTAGCTCGAATTCGTATAATGGGTTTGAATCAGAGAAAAAGCCATTTTTAACTTGTGATGAAAGAAAACAATGGGAGGAGTTTACAATGAAGAAGAAGAAGAATAGTGAAGCAGCTGAAGTAATATCCTTGTCTGTAAACCAATCTCCAGCTTCATCGGGATTCTCGAATTTTGATGAGAATGGGACTGATTTTTTTGGATCTAGTGACCATGATTGGGAAGAACTTAGATCCATTGTGGAGTTTGCTTTTGATCCTAATTTTGTTAATAACCTTTGATTTTAATATTGTTTGTAAATAACACATAGCGGGAAAGTTGTCTCTATACGAGGCCGTTGGATGTGAATTTGAAAATCTGTATATACCTCTTGATGACTACGAGATACAAATTTAATTTGGAGGTATTTTTACAGATTTTGTTTCTCAAATATGCATCCAACGATATAAAATTGTTAGTTACATTGTGGTGGGATTAATTTTGAGTTTTGGTGGTGTTTTTTTTGCTCAATTTGGAGTTTTTAGTTATTTAATTAGGTTTTGGATGAGATGTTTTACATTTTATTGTTCTTTTAATTGGTCTATTGAAGATCATTGTCTCTCTTTAAGATTGAGCTTATGAGTTGATTATTGGTTTTAATGTGTTGATTAAGGATGAGATGCCGACCAATTGGGCGGATTAAGGGTTATGTTGATGAATAATTGAAAATATTATTATAGATGGGACAGACAAATTGGAAGAGCTTAAACATAACTAATTATTGTTTTGTGTTAGTGATTTGATTCTACGTACAAAACAAAAACCACGGGAAGAACAAAGAAAATTTCTATAATGGAAATTCGTAGAATATAAATAGCAATTGCCCCCACACACATGGAAAACAATCCAAAACTATAAGAAACCCTACCATTCTTGAAAATATATGTTTAGTTCCGAGAGACCAACCGATTTGCTATATGATTATGAAAATACTTAAATCTTATTTTAGTAATCATTTTATTTTTTATTTTTGGTTTTTGAAAATTATGGTTCTTTTTTCACAATTTTTTAATAAAAAATTTCATATCTTCTATATGGATTGACTTTTTAGCTAATTTCTAGAAACAAAGAAATTTCAAAAAGATATTTTTTTCTTTTTTTTTTAGTTGTCAAAACTTGATTCAGTGTGGTTTTCTGCCTCGAAAACAAACCTAAATTTTTCAATTTTCGGTTTCTGACTTCAATATATATTTTTTGAATAATTAAAAAAAAATTAATTTAGATTTAGCCATAAACCGACTTGAATTGCCTAGTTTTTACGAAGCTGAAAATTGATAGAGATGTCTCAGAATATACCAACACATACCTCTACCTTTGAATATATAGTCGGAAATATTTTTAAGCATTTCGCCTCGAATGAAGAAGGAATTAACACACATTCATAACAAAACTACATTGACTTGCAAAGAAATGAAAATAAAAAGGGATCTTTTCTTAATTAAAAATGACTTTAAGGAAACTTAACACATCATCCTTTATTCATATATATCTTAATTTATAACCTTGTACCTAATCATTGTGCAATTACAAGTTATATTTATTCAAAAGTTGAAATATTCTAATTTCAGAGTACTCAATCTAATCCTTTTCTTGTGACTTCTAGTTGTTGTCTTCATTTGCAAAATGTATAAACAATTCAAGATGTTCCCTTTCTCATTCAACCAAACTACAAAACACACTCCACAATAATGAGTACAATATCCCCACATCGAAGAGGTTCGAGAAAATGATGGACTCCAAACACAATAAAATTATAAGAGTCTATTACTTTAGTTTCAAATTGTCCGAATTAGAAATAATTTAAGTTTGGGTATGCTAGTTCTAGTTAAATTTTCTTATGTATATTCACTCATTTAGAGTGGTTGTTAAGGATGCTGAGGGTGCTCGAGACCAAATTGACTTGCTCGAGCTTGGCCTTGGCCAAGGATAAGGTCGCGAGATCAACTCTCACCGTTTGATGAATTGGAGCATACTACAACCTATTTGGTCCTCGAGAAGAGGGTGCTTGGGTATGATGAGGTGTTAAGGATGCGTCAACCTAGTTGAGATGTCGGGTGTACCTACTGATCACATTGCCTCTAGTATCTTGTTAAAAAAAAGTTTAGAGTGGGTCTTATGGAATCAACAAATAAAGATAAGCAGAAAAGTGTAAATCATAGAGAATTGACATAGAGATTTACATGGTTCGTTAATAGTATGTTAATTACGTCCATGGGCAGAGGAAGAATAGTTTATTGTTAAAAAGAATCATTCGGATTACAGATTAGAGGCATATCTACGGTTAGAGAGTTTAATATGACACACTTCTCTAAATCCTAGCATCAAAAAGTAAATAATAGTGTTTTAGCTACCTTGTAATTGGTCGTGTCAAATAACATATTTAAGACATTCCAACAGTGGGATTAATGGTATTAAGTAGTAAAAAAGCTTTGAAAGGGTGATCTTAATTGAGATCGATGAGAGAATTATTATGTATGATTGTAACAATTTTTCACATAATGAATTTCCTTTATATGGGTTGTGATTTTCTGAGGTGTTGAAGTTTTCCACGTAAACTCTTGTGTTTTCTATTTTATTATTTTCTTTTAATTTTTCAATTATTTTTCTGTTTGTTTTTTATAGTCGTTGAAGATTTTTTACAACTTAAGGTCCAAAGTTCGTTCATTGATAATTGATATACACTCTCTAACATCTTTGGATTTCATTCAAAGGAGTGAAAGACTGATTAATTAAGACCAGATAACAAAACAAAACAAACAATTACATTTTTATATTTATTTTTTTTCCTAAATTAAATTAACGTTAATTTATTGGACTATGTTTCATGAATCTGAACATTTTCCCGACATAATTCGGCTAATGTTGGTTTGATTTAAAAAACAATCTAAGCCTGCCGTCCAATTACAATATAGTATTCTAAAATCTGTATTTGTAAGAGTTGGGTCATTATCCATATAATCTAATCTATCACATATTCCTGAAACTGTGGGTCGGGTCATTATCCATATAATACATTCCATACTCTACAAATTGCCTGTCCTTAGACCTTAAATATCACACATTTTGTTCCTCAAAAAAAGAAGAAGAAAAAACATATGAATCTTCTTCAATATTGACTTTGTAATTAATATTAGTTATAACTTATACATGCTTTCTATTTTTAGATTTAAAAATTCAATTGCAATAGTATGATATTTTGTCTTTAAAACTTTATTATTAGGTGCGATCATACCAGCATTAAATACGTTAGATTTCATTAGAACTCCTTAGCTAAACGTATTTGGACGAAAGTAATATTAAGTTAGGTGACTACATGGAAAGTCTTAATGTTGCACCATTTTTATTTCTGTACTGAAAAAGACTTTGTTATTATATTTTTTTAATCATTGGAGGTGAAATTGTTTTAATTATTGAAAAGTGACCAGCTTTTTTTTTTTTTTCTCAATTTTTGAATTTATGTGAGATTTATTTTGTGTTGCATTTTTTAGGTATAATTTTTTTTTATTATGTTTACTAAAATTAGGATATTGGAATATATATAACACACCTCATATTTTGACCCTGACTTATGACCAAGGAATTATTGACCAGAGGCAAGTCTGAAATTTGATTTTGATAGACCAGGCTGATTTTCTAATGCCCTCTGCCATAGGCTTCTTTTTGTTTTTATATAATTTGACTAGAGGCACCCTCCACTTTAACTTATTACTTGAGAGATGTGCCATATAAAATATCTATCTCTTCTTTTATTATTATTTTTTAATTAAAATTTAGTTGAGTAGAAACAATCTCGTGAAATTAATTGAGGTGTGTTAATAGTCGTTAATTGAGGTGTGTTAATAGTCATTAAATTGAAATTTTATCTTAAAAAAATTTCTTGAAAAATGAAATTTAAAGGGAGAGTTTCGAATTTTTAAACGTTTCAATTACATCCTCATGTATTTAAAATTAATTTTGAGTTAAATAATTACAATCACTGAAATGCTTAAAGAAAGGGGTTTTAAAAGGAAAATTTGACAAGTTTATCCATGTATTTTTACATAATTTTTTAATTTAATTTTGATGTGTTGTGGCAATTGCTGATTTAATTGAAAACTTTTATGGTAGACCACCTCATCTTTGAGAAGCTAATATTGCTTTAGGCTTAATTTGGAATTGTTGAAACTTTAAAATTATTGTCGACAGTAATATTTTGAAAAAAAAAATTAGTTGTGACCTGAAGTAAATAATATTTGGTAAATTTTAAATTTGAAAAAATATATATGTTATGATATTTGATAAATTATTACTGAATTACTATGATTTAGCCATAATGACTAAAGTAAACATATTATTTAAATTACTTTATATTAATATTTTATATCAATTAAAACATAATTAATTTAAAAATTTATATGCTTAAAATTAAAAAATTTATTACCACCTAAATTATTTGATAAACAAAATTTTATTACTAAAAAATTAAATCAATGTTAATATTGTAATAGACATGAGAAAAAGATATGGAAGTAGTGGTGGATCCAGAAATTTTGTTGACGGAGATTTTATATAATTTAGTAAAAATAAATTTAATGAGTGGAGCTTAAACCAAGATCTAGAAAAGGTTAAAAAGTAAATTTACCACTTAGCTAGCTAGTAGTCTTAATAATATATCAATTTATATATGTATATTATAAAGCATAAAGTTGAAGGGGCTCGAGATCCCCTCGATCTATACTAAATTAGTTTCTGAAGAATAAATTTATACATTTTAAAAAAGTTTAGTTAGAGAGGAGATGACAAATTTTTAAAGAAGCTAAATTTAAAAACTAGTAGATGGAGATGATTTTAAACGTAAGAGCAATTTGAGAAGTGAATTTAAATAAATTATTAGCGAATAACATGATTTACAAGACAATGTAAACGGTTAAGATTATATTACAATTGCTTTTTACCTCTGTAAATGCAATCTCAAACAAAACCTTAGGCTTGCTCTGGTCCACCAAATCTAAACTTCTTCCTAATAATTTATCCATAAAACTTTTAAAAAGATAATATACGACAGATCAATATTCTTGTTTAAAAAACTCTTAAATATTATTTACTAAAAACATATATTTAGCCCTTAAGAAAATAATATCTAAAAAAGGAGTGCTTTCTTTCATCCACAAGTCCCTGTTATGTCTCCAGATAAAATAACAATATGATATTTATTGTGAAATTTTAACAATATGATATTTATTGTGAAATTTAGTAATATATAAATATAATAAATAAATAATAAAATAACTAAAATTATGAAAATTGGATAATATGAAAAATTGGATAGAATTTTGAAATGGATTTCTAAATAATATTTAACGCATATTTATAATATTTGTAATAATATTATTGATTTTGAACTAAAATTTTAGGACTTTATTTTTGGAACCTACTAAATATAAAGTGCTGAGCTAGATTTGCATTTTAATATGATCAAATGACAGGGAATTATATATGTTTCGAAAAAAAAAAGCATGATTTATATTAAAAATTCTTTTGGAATTGGGTTGCAACTCAAATTATTAATATAATTATCAAATAAGTTTTTTAGAATTGTATTAACACTTGGGTCCGGTCAATTCTTAATTAAATTAAAAAATTGATGACATTTGGGGGCTTATGACTTTGATAGGTTATTGTGTGGTATCGTCAAAACTTATCATGTCACTTAAAATTATAGTATTATAACTAAAACCATATAATATAAATTCAAAACAACTTTAAAAGTGGTCTCGTCAATATATGTTTGGATTATCTTTGACTTGGCAAAATGAAATTTTCTCGTGTCATTTATGCGAATTCAATTACTCTTTTTTTTTTTTTTTTGGAAAAATAAAAGGTGCTTCCCCCTTTGATTGTTGTTGAATTCATATGATGTAATGCTTATCTCATCGTAGATTATCCACTCCTAATAAATTAGATTTTTAATTGGAAATTATTAAATCTCTAATTTGATTTATTATTATTTTCCTTCAAAATTCAAATGTTGTTCGTATTTCAAGCTTATAGGTTCGTCAAAGGACAGAAAAAGAAAATCTCAACAAAGATTCTGAAAATCTTTTATGGTTTTTCTTGAACTTTTACCATATCTTAATTAGTCGCCATAATTTAATTATTGGTTTGCTTTATAATTTGACTACAACCCCTAGAAGCTAAATATAATTATTAACATGCAAGCATTTTAGGGTATAGTTAGTTAGATATTAGGATAACTATCAACAGTAAAATTTAGGTCCGTTTGATAATTATTTCGTTTTTAATTTTTTGATTTTAGAAAATTAAGTTTATAGATTTTACTTTTGTCTCTAAATTTTTTCTTTTAGTATCTACTTTTTACCAATAGTTCATAAAATCAAGCCAAAATTTGAAAACTAAAAAAAAGTAACTTTTAGATCCCGTTTGATAACTATTTTGTTTTTTGTTTTTGTTTTTGAAAATTAAACATATGGACACACTACATCTTCCTCCAAATTTCTTCTTTTTTTATCTATTTTTCACCAATGGTTTAAATTAAAAATCAAACCAAATTTTGAGAACTAAAAAAGTAGCTTTCAAAATTTTGTTTTTGTTTTTGAAATTTGGCTAAAAATTCAACCATTGTACCTAAGAAAGATGTAAATCATTGTAATAAATGTGGATAAATTAGGTTTAATTTTTTTTAAAAAAAAACCAACTAATTACCAAACGGGACCTTAAAAATTTGTTTTTATTTTTAGAGTTTGACTAAGAATTCAACCATTATACTTAAGAAGAATGCAAATTATTGTAAGAAATGGGGGAGGAAATAGCCTTAATTTTCAAAAACCAAAAACAAAAAATGAAAGTCTCGTTTGGTAACCATTTTGTTTTTAAAAATTAAGCCTATAACCACTATTTTCACCTCCAAATTTCTTCTTTTGTTATCTACTTTTCATCAATGGTTTAGAAAACCAAACCAAATTTTGAGAACTAAAAAAAATAACTTTTAAAAAGTTGTTTTTGTTTTTAGAATTCAGCTAAGAATCCAACTATTGTACCTAAGAAATATGCAAATCATGGTAAGAAATGTTGATGATGTAGGCTTAATTTTCAAAAATAAAATGATCACCAAATAGGATCGAAATCATTACCAAATGTCCTCAAAATTTTATACATATTTGAACCTAATTTAGTTGGTCAAAATATTTTATCTTCCTAGACTAAAATATCGAAAGTGTTCAGAATTTGGCCCTAGATGTTGCTGAAAAACATTAAAGAAAAAAGATATTATTAATTCGGGTAAAATATAGACAGATTTAAGATGCATTTTTTTTTTCTTGATCAAATGATTTTACCATTATGCATATGTCATGAGTAAAACAAATTTAGAAAACAATATTATTATCAAATAAATCCATTGAAGACAGTAAAGTTAGGACAAAAATCAAATTTTATCTTTAGGGCCTCGACTTTGCAAGATGTAAATTAGTTTTTACTCTCAAAGTTAAATAATTTTCTATATCTTTACTTGAAGGAGTGTTAAAATTTTTCATTCGATTTTTTTTGGTAAAAAAAAATATTCATTTGATTTGCTATCACTTTATTTGTATCTAATAGTTAAAACATATATTTTCGTCTAGAAGTGAAATGTACTAAAGCTAGAGTTGTTATTTATTTTTATTTTTTTAAAAAAAGAAACGTTTATTTTATATTGTTGGAATTATGAAATAATTTATTTTAATGATTAGTTTGATTTTTTTAATGAATAAAAACCAAGGGTTGGTGGTGTGAGGTTTAGTACTGTTTATAGGTTTACTAAAAATCTAAAAGTTGGAGGAAAGAGTTAAATTTTAACTTTTCAAAGTCAAAAAATTCAACTTCCTCTTCACATTTAAGTGTGATTTTCCAAGTCAAGGAAAATGAAACCTTGATTGTTGGATGGGTAATCATTGAAATTTTCTACCAAAATAATTAATAAACTAAAGAACAGTTACAAATATACTAATCAAATTTAAAATATTAGTAAATATAACATAATATAAAAGAATTTACAAATATAACAAAATTTAAGTCTAACTCTCAAAATCTATTAGTGATAGATCATATTATTAATAGAAATCTAGTAGTAATAGACCTATCATTAATAAGAGTTTATCACTAAGATTTTGCTAATATTACAATTTTTTAAAAATATCACTATATACTTATTATTAACTCTAAAATGCTACCTAACTTTTTTTTAGACCATTTGGAAAATGGTATAAATTAAAAAAAAAAAAAAAAAAGAAAATTAAAACCTTAGTAATAAGGTCTGCTTCTTGGTAACAATTTTCAAACATTAAATTTATGCATCATTAATTGCATCAAAACTAAAAAGGTCTCTAGTTCAAACATACATGCGTATGCCTAATTGAACATTCTTTTAACTTGATTCGGTTGATCAAATTACAATCTAATTTTATTTAAATATATTTTTTTTTACAAAGGAAGTCAGATATATATTGAGTCTTACATGACTACTGATCATCAATGAAAATTAAGTATTAAAAAAAAAAACAGATGGAGAAGATTGTAAGAAATGAAATCAAATTAAATATTAACTCTTCAAAAATGGTGATCTCAAGCGTGAGAAAAAGTCTTGAGAAATATATTGAAAATTAATTAAATTTATTAGAATCTGTGACCTTAAAGTTTAACCTAAGTATGTGCTAATCTAATATGATAGTAAAAAAGAGTTAAAACCTCATTATTACTACTTCAAATAGTGATGTTTCAATTTTCAACCGTATATTAAAATGAGAATTTAGTGAAAATATGTTTGAATAATTTCATTTTAGTTCTAAATGCAAGCATGCAAGACTAAACTATCAATTATTCTTTGCTAGATAGTAATTAGTATCTTTATGAATCCACTTGGGAATAGCTATTTTCTAAAATTATTCTACATATGTTAATATGTGGGTTTTTCGTGATATAGAAATTGTGATTAATATATAACAACATCGATAAAGTTAAAATTATAAAGCTACAACGTTGATCCTCTAGACCATCATGTGTATATTTTTTTCAGTCTAAAAATTTTCAAATTATAATTATCTTCTTCGATTTGTTATAAAGATTTATTGAATAATGAAGATGGAGGATTTGAAAAGTTTTTTATATCTTGATTGAAAAGATGTGTCTTAATTCAATTGTCGTATAAATTTGATATTTTAAAATTAAATTATATCGACATTTAGAATAGTAATCGATGCTTTATCCATCGAACGAAATGAGTTTTTTTTTAATATATTTGCTATGTTTATTCCTTTTGAAGGAGTGAAGTCCAAGATGGTGTACCAGTGAAGAACAAGTCCTTCAATCCTTCCATCAACAGGACCATTTTGCCCTTTGAAGAAAAAAAAATTAAGTCTTCCACATTATTAAAAGAGAACCCAAGCCATACCCTTCCTCCCACACTCTAGAGCAGTCAGAGCTCCAAGACTTTTGACCTAATTCAAATATTCAAACATATTCTCCCCTTTCCTCAACTCTCACTATATATATATTAACCAAAAAACTCCTCCCACAACTCCCCTAAACCCTCTCCAAACCAACTACTTCTCTCAATTTCTTCTCTATAATGACCATTGATTCCTCACAAATCTCCAACATGGCCACGGTCGACAACGATAACGACGACTCCCAATTCCCTCTTCCTGGATTCCGCTTCCACCCAACCGACGAAGAGCTAGTCAACTTCTACCTCCGACGTAAGGTCCACAACAAACCCCTCCCCATCGAACTCATCAAACAAATCGACATCTACAAATTTAGCCCTTGGGACCTTCCTCGTACGTATAACTTATCCATTTAAACTCTGTTTGATAACGATTTCGTTTGTTTGTTTTTTAAAAATGTGAATAATAATAATGCAGATGTGAGTAATGGGTCCTTGGGGGAAAAAGAATGGTACTTTTTTTGCAAAAGAGGGAGGAAGTACAAGAACAGTGTGAGACCAAATAGAGTAACAGGATGTGGGTTTTGGAAGGCAACAGGAATTGATAAACCAATTTATATTAATGATCGTTCTGTTCTTGTTGGATTGAAGAAAACTCTTGTTTATTATCGTGGATCTGCTGGTAAAGGCACTAAAACTGAGTGGATGATGAATGAATTTCGTCTTCCTTCTTCTACATCAGATCCCTTTCGTAGGAACATTGTCACAAATAACCTCCATGAAGCTGTAAGTAAAAATTCAATATCCAATTCACTCTTTTTCTTTCTCTTTTCCAGTCTTTCTTTTAGATATCAAGGTAAAACTCAAATGGATATTCAGTTAAAAAAAAAATCGACTAAAAGTTAATAAATTTTAAAAAGACGTCATCTCGAACAAAGACATACTAAGAATACTACATTAAAAATATGGAGATTAGCAAGATATCATAAATTTTTAAGGTGTATATCTAATATTTTTAAAGTCCAAGATAACAATGGTTGACCAAAAGAAACAGATAACAATGGTTGACCAAAAAATAAACAGTGCTTTTAGTTTTATTTTTAAAAAAATCCAAAAAATAATGTTCTTTGAACTAAAGAGAGGGTGAAATTTTATATTATCTAAACTTCTTTCAAAGGCCATCTTGCTATCAAAATGTTGAACTTTACCAAAATTAAATTTGCCATTAAATGCTTGAACTTGCTTAAAATCAATATAGTTTGATGGGATTTGTTTAGAATTTTTTTCCCAAATCCAATTAAAATTTCATGGGCTAATTAGAAACATTATATGTTGGAAGGACTATAATTTAAATTAAATTTGACTAATAAGCTTGTAAAATTGACCAAGGGTATGAATCAAACTCAAAACTTAATTATATTTTTTTTCTTCTTGTGCAGGAAATTTGGACTTTGTGTCGTATATTCAAAAGAAACATCTCAACTAAAATGGCCATTAATGCACCAAACTGGAGGGAGGTTCCGTCGGCCAAAAGCCGAGCTGTGGAAAACACGAACTTTAGAGCAACAAAAAATATCGATTTCGATAGATATTCAGATGACAATCAACAAAGTAGCTACATAAGTTTTACCTCGAACAATTCGTTTACCAATTTTGATCATGTGAACGACGTTCGAAATTTCGATCACAGTCAAATGTCTCATGGCGGTCAATTCATGACGAATTTTTGCACCTCAACTGATCTGCTACCATCGGCCGATAATAATTCGTCAGCAAATGTATCACCGTCATCGTCGAGCTTTTCGGATTTTGATGAGGATGCCACTGATTTGTTTGGTTATGAAAAATGGGAAGAGCTCAAATCAATTTTGGAGTGTGATTTTGATTCATTGAATGAGTTTTAAAAAGGCAATTTAGTGTTGATAATATGCAAATCTGAATCTAAACATTCAATTCGATCCACTGAAATCATTGTTTTTACTTGTAAGAATGAATCAAACTGATACTAAATTTCAAGTTAAACTACAAGTTTCAATCACAACATTAGTATAGCTTTCATTTTTATTGAATACATCTCTTGTCTTGGTATTTAAAAATGCTTCTAGTGAGATTTTAAACTATCTAATTTGAGGTCAAAATGAGTATAATTCAATTTAGTAATTATAAAATTAATGAAATCAACTTCACCTTTCTTAATAAACTCTCTTGTAATAGAATCTTCCTTAAGTATAAAAGGAGATTTTGTCTTTTATTTTTATTACATACTCACAAAAAAGAGAGAGAAATAAAAAGAGAGAACATATCTTGTAAATCTTGTTGTACAAAATGATAAATGAAGAGTGTCTCTTCCCTTGGATGTAGATTAGTTGATCGAACCACGTAAACTTGAGTCCCTTCCTTCTTTCTTCCTCTCTTTCTCTAGTTAATCTTCTTCATCATAGACCTTGCTTGTGGTTTTCATTTTCTTGCTAAAGCTGCCATTAGCAAAGCTTCAGAGAGTATTTCCATTCTGATCAAAACTGAGAGTAAATAGTGTTTTTGGTTTACTAACCTTTCCGTGAAAAGAAAGATTGATTACTGACATGGCCCATTGAAAACCTCTTATCATTACAGATGCAATCCACCATCAGAGTTGGTATTCTTCATGGGCCTAAGTGGTTTTAACCTAAAGCCCAACCAAGTGATATCAGAACGAATTCAGTTCCAAGATTTCGAATCTTTTATCATAAATGGTTGTTGCAAGGTATAGAGTGAAGAAATTTGATGGTAAAGGTGATTTCGGATAGTAAAAAGCCAAAATCAAGACAATCTTAGGCTAGAGAAAGGCTCATAGAGCCATTGAAGATCTTGCCAAATTACTAGATATGTTGACAGTTGAAAAAAAGGAGAATATGGAACTATCAGCTTATGGCACAATTGTTTTAAACCTCAGTAACAATCTATTACAACAAGTAATAGGTCAAGAAACAACATTTAATATGTGGACTAAATTAGAAGAGTTGTTTGTCACAAAAGATTTACCTAATAAAATGTACTTAAGAGAGAGACTTTTTTACTTTAAAAATGAATTCTGCAAAGTCCTTAACAGAAAACCTCGACCAATACAAAAAGATTGTTTTAGAGTTTAATAAAAATCTTGGTGAGAAAATTGGTGATGATAATAAAACATTTGTTCTCTTAAATTCATTACCAAATGCATACAAAGAAGTAAAAAATGCACTAAAATATGACAAAGAGACAATCAACACAGAAGAAATCATATCAACTTTGAAAACCAGAGAAATGGAATTTAATTTTGTAAAGAAAGATCAACTAGCAGCTGAAAGCTTATTTGCTACAAAGAATAGCCACAAGAAAAATACAAAACAATAGTCAAATGATGAAAATTCCAGCTAACAGAAGGTTAGATGCAATTATTGCAAGAAAGAAGGGCTTCTAATCAAGGACTGTAATACTCTTAAGAGGAAAAATCAGAAGAAAGAAAAGAACAAACAAGCTGAAGCTTCAGTAGTTGACAGTTCCATTACCTATTCAGATGCACTTGTCTCTACCCTAGACAAACTAATCTAATCAGCCCACTTGGAAAGTATGACTGGGTGTTAGATTCTGGTTGTACTTTCCACATGAGTTCTTTCAAATCATGGTTCAACACCTACAAAGAAATAGAAGAAAGACTATGTATATGGGAAATAATGAGGTTTATAAAATAGTTGGTATTAGTTTAGTTTCCTTGAAATTGAAGAATGGATCAATCAAACTACTAAGGAATGTGAGGCACGTTCCAAAGTTAAAAAGAAACCTCATATCTTTAGGGATACCAGACTCAATTGGCTGTGAATACTATGGCAAAGGAGGAACTTTTGAAATTGTTAAAGATGGAAGAGTGGTCTTGGCTCGGTAAAAGGTAAATGGAGTATTTATTATCAAAGGTGTAGAGATGATAAACTCAGCAAATACAGTGACCGTTTCCACTTTGACAGAAGGTGATATATGGCATAAAAGATTGACTCACATTAGTGCAAAAGGGTTACAAGCTCTGTCAAAACAGGGGCTTCTTCATAATGGCATCAGTGATCAACTCACATTTTATGAACATTGCATCCTCGACAAGTCAACAAGGCACAACTTTATTAAATCTCACCATACCACACAAGGACTCCTTGACTATATCCACTCAAATCTGTGGGAGTCAGCTTTAACTCCCTCACTTAGTAGATTAAGGTACTTGCTAACCCTAACTGATGATTACTCTAGAAGAAGTTGGGTTTATTTCCTTAAAACTAAGTATCAAGTGTTTGATATGTTTAAAGAGTGGAAAACACTTATTGAAAATCAACCAATGAAGAAAATAAAGTACCTAAGAACAGAAAATGGTTTGGAATTCTGTGATGAGGATTTTAACAAGTTTTACAGAGAACAAGATGTTGGGTGGAATCTCGTTGTTTGTAATTATACACATTGTTTATGAATAAAATAAGTGTTATTTCATTCTAATTTTTACTCATATCCAATAAATAAAGCTTCATGGTTATTGTATGTAAACTTAAGCATGTATATGAGATATACAAGTGGATCATGCCTTAAGTGATAACCTGAATAGATATGTAGTATAAGAATTACGGCGGGATACCTGATCTTGGTAACACTACGGATACGGCCCGCTTTGTAGGGGTTTACAAGTGTTGTAAACTACTACAGATGGTAGATCCTGACCATTCATGTGAAACGTGCGAGCGGAGGTGTCCTATACAAAGAGTTGTTGGGAATGATGCCCTAAAGTCTCGTGTTTTGTAAACACTTTTGTCAATAGGGATGATAACACTTTTCTCTCGTTCACAACCAAAACATGACTGGGTGCCGCACATCAAAAGAATAGTCTCTCCATTGGAAAAACCTACAACAACAACTTCAAACACTTCCTTTTATATCACAACCCAAAAAGGAAATAAACAGAAAAGGAAATCAGCACCATAACGAAAAAGGTATAAGAAAAAAACCATTCCAAAAGAGCACCAAGACACCGAAAACTGAAGTGAAAACCAATATTTCAATAAAATAAAATTTACAACCCAACCAATTGCCCTAACAAATAATAATTAAGAAAAAAAAATCTAAATTCATGAGTCAAAACCTCCTTAAATAATATAATTTTGAAATCGTATTCCGTAATTTTTTAATTTAATTTTTATTAAAAAAAAAAAAAGAATGCATCTAAATCTAAAAGCAATTAGGTCGTCTGTTACCTATTAACTTAAAAAAAAAAAAAAAAAAAAAAAAAAAAAAAAAAAAAAAAAGAAAAGACTTCTTAATTTGTTAATAGATTCGAATGTGATAATTTAAAAGAAAAAAAAAATGTAAATTTCGAATTATATATTGTAATTAATATTTGCAGGCCCTAAGAAAATTCGGTGATTTTTTAATATCCTAACCCCAAAGGGATTTTAAATTAAGATTTTTAAAAAAATCTTTGATGTTCAGTTACTTGTGGATATAAAATCCCCTTTTTAAATTTCTATATGAAGTCCAATGTTTTTTTTCTTAGTTCAAGTCTTCAATGTTATAGAATATACTTTTTCCAAATAAATTTTTATTGTTCGAAGAACAATAGAACCAAATCTTGTAGAAATTTTGTAGCAAGTAGCAACCGCCCGGGCGTAACTTAAAATAATATAGTAGTTTTGAAAACAATTTATAAAGATATTGTACTTTTGAAACTATTTAGAAAAATATTGTTTTTTTTAAAGGTCGAGAGTTGAAAACTCGATCATACTTTTTTTTTTTTTTTAATAATTTCCAATACATCGAGTGTTGAAAATTCGACTCATCGACCTTTTTTTTTTAATTTTCTATTTTATAAAAATAATTTCTAAAAATATTTTATATTTTATTATTTTATTTAAAAGAACAAATTAAAAAAAAACAAGATCTCATAAAAATAAAAAAGTGTAAATTAAAATATCTCATTTATATAAAAATAATTACAAAAATCATTGTGTCCCACAAGGCGGACGTCATCGATTTTGAGCTGGTTGTCGTCGTCGATTTCAAATTTGAGGTTGCTCTGGTTCTTCTTGATATTGCTCTAGTACCTCTGCAGGCGCTTCATGATATAAATATTTATTATGCTCTCCACGACCCCCACCATGTTCATGCACGTATGAAGACGAAGGACCAACCTCTGAGTCATAATGTCCTGAACCAAATGCTGACATCATCATCATCGGACTAACATAATCAGTTTGACTCTGCGTCTACATCATAGGGAAACTCTTCCACATTATGGGCAACCTCATCAAACTCATCCTCTTCCCGTACAGGTCCTCTACATCTAGGAGCTAGTGGAGGAACAATAGGTATATCGTACATATAATGTATCTCCTCCATATAGCTTTGGTTGTCACTACATATAGCAAGAACCTGGTTCGGATCATTCGCAACATCACGGAGTCTACTGTTGTTCGATCTCTGTGAATTATAAAACAATTAGATATTATTTAAAATAAATTTAAATTAAAAATAATTAAATAATATTCATTCATTTACTAGATGACTCACATCTACTCCCGGACGAGTGACGTAGTGCTTTGTGATATTATTATAACAATGAATGTAGTCTTGAGTGACATCCCTGTCAAACTGTTCAATAGAAAACCCCACTACAATAAACCTTGCACATAGTGCCATCGCACTACCGAATATGCAACTTTTTTGGACCAATTTACAGTCCTTAGTCGATAACATGCAGTAGGGCTTCAGTATTACAAGGCGATGGGACATCCTGCTGAAAACCAAATGGTCTTATCACCCTGTTAGGAAGATGCCACTCACCAATGTGAAAACATACGAGAGGACTCATCGTCCGCCATATGTTTTGACCATTCGTACAAAAATTGGACAAAGTATGCATAATAATTTTGTATGGCTCCTAAATAACCTAAAACACAAAATATTATATTGGAGAACATTAAAGACAAATACAATAAAAATGTGTATAAAATAATCAATTAGGTTCAGTGTAATGTACCTGATCAGGTTGAAGCAGATCAAACATGTATCTGCTACATGTGTGGCTGTCCTAGTCATACAAAATTTTTCTCTCCACCTAAAATTTTAAATTGATAATTTAGAATCTAAATTAACTAGATCAGTGATATAAAAATTAAATTTAATTAAAATAACATACCGAGAACTATAGGCTTGTTCAACTAACTGAGCGTCATTAATATGTTGTAGCCATGGAGCCATTGTTGAAAATCGCTCCCAAGCCCATAATTGCAAAAGTATGAGAGGTCTAGCTATATCACGAACCTCATGTCTTGTTGCTTTGTATAGTTGTCTATACAACCATCCCAAACATGTTCCACCCCACAAATACTGCCCCGCATCATAGAGGTTTGCTAATAGTGGCAGGAACATCAAATAAACAAAATGACTTGATTTTTCATAAAACAGACTTCCATCCATCATTTGTAGTATATATGCTCGCACATATCTTATGACGGTTTCCTCGTCTGCATCATCTGCGAGCTCACGGAATTGTGTTCCTAACCATATCAAACTTAACCTCGATTCTTTAATTTTGTCGACAGGTGGGGTCACACCGAGGTACAGTTGATAAACTTGTGACCAGTCATCGTACATCACTCCGGTGACTGGCTCATCATCAACAAGTAACCCCAACAATACTTCTATGTCTTGTAGAGTGATAGTGCACTCTCCAACAGACATATGAAATGTATGTGTCTCAAGCCTCCATCTTTCGACCAAGGCTGTGATCAAATGTCAGTCCAACTGAATAAATCCCAATCTGGCAACCCCATAGAATCCAGATATGCGCAGTGTGGTAGTATTCGAGGGTGGAGTGGGATAGTACACTGGAGAACTGTCTCTCGATGCCTGCAAGATATTTCTCCAGTAGTATGATCTCGCCATACAACAGATGATCGATGAATGGACTAGTCGTACAAAACATCGGGATCAACTGGTCCTGGGTTTAAAGTCATGATCTAAAAGAAAAAAATATTTATTTCTCAATTAAAAAAAAATTGTTTCTCAATTAGAAGAATAATGTGCAACTTAATTAACTTAATTAAATAATGTACAACTTAATTAAAAGAATAATGTACAACTTTATAAATTATAATAAAAAAATTGAATATACAATAAAAGTATCTACACTTAATTAAATATATATGATAAAAAGATTATTTATTTCTCAATTAAATAATGTACAACTTAATTAAAAGAATAATGTACAACTTTATTAAAAAAATAATGTACAACTTAATTAAAAGATTGAATATACAATAAAAGTATCTATACTTAATTAAATATACATGATAAAAGAAGTATTTATTTCTCAATTAAAAGAATAATGTACAATTTTATAGATTACAATAAAAAAAAAATTGAATATACAATAAATTATAATAAAAAAATTGAATATACAATAAAAGTGTCTACACTTAATTAAATATACATGATAAAAGAAGTATTTATTTCTCAATTAAAAGAATAATGTATAACTTTATAGATTACAATAAAAAAAATTGAATATACAATAAATTATAATAAAAAATTGAATATACAATAAATTATAATAAAAAAATTGAATATACAATAAAATGAATATATAATAAAAAAAACTATTTATTTCTCAATCGCTAACTATCTGGAGCCCGTCTCAGTAACGAAGGACACTTCCTTCGATTATGGCCTAACTGATTACAAAATCCATGTCGAGTGACTGGTTCTGTCCAATCCATCTCGTTGTGATAACGTGAACTTTTTGGTCCAGGTTTTCTCAACAACGATGGATCAGGATGTAAGACGACCATATTAGGGTGCGTGATCCAGTAATCTTCATGCGGTACAAGTTGAAATTGAGGAGAGTAACATTCGGCATACATTGACAATTTATGGTAGTCCTCAATAAAGTCTTTGTAGTTCATGTTAAAATGTGAGCAAACGACCATAAAATGCAAGCATGGAATGTCGAACACTTGCCACTTGTTATATGAACAGTACTGCTCGGACCTGTTTAGTTTCAATATTTGAACATTTCCTCCTTTGGCATTGAGACTATGACGTCCGGTCTTCACGTGAAACACACCTTCATATCGATCGTATGATTGTACTTCATGTTTACTAGATCTTGCAGCCCATTTATTTATTTTCTTGTGTGCACCTTGATTTTTACTCCACTTAGTATTATAAAATATGCTTGAAATAAATTGTTAATAACATATATATATATATAATATTACCAGGTGTATTTATCTTGACGCTCTAATGCATCCCTTATTTCTTCTCTTCTTTTCTCGAAATAATTCACGCATTTGAAGAATGTTATTTGAGCAAGAACATTTATAGACAACATTCGAGCTCCTTTGAGGACTCCATTTATGCATTCTGATAGATTTTTCTTCATTCACCCATATCTGAACCCTCCATCATGTTCTTGAGTCCATTGCTCTAAACTAATGTTGTCAAAAAAACCTTCGATTTATTCATTTGATATCTTCAATTGCTTTATTGAACTTCCGAATTTGAAACTAACACCCGGTATGATAAACATATTTTTTTCAATGTATTAAATCTGTACTTTTTATAAAGTCGTTGACAATATGTCATAAGCAGAAACGATAGTGATATTTTGGTCCCATCCAACCATTTGTTGGATTGTTCACTACTGCGATTATGACAGCATGTCGATCTGAAATTAAACACACCTCTTCGTGTGTTACAATTTCTCTCAAGTGTTTCAAGAACATCCCCATGAGTCTGCGGACTCTTCATCAACAATGGAAAATGCAAATGGAAGAAGATGCCCGTTCAAGTCAACTGATATAGAAATCAGCAATTTTCCTCGATATTTGCGGTACAAGTGTGTACCATCTATCTGAATTATCGATCGAATTTATTAAAAACTTCTATACAAGGACTAAATGCCCAAAATACAGAAGTTAGGATAACATGGCCTTCAGTAAGCGTTTCTTTCATTCTCCACTCTACACGTGTTCCGAGATTGGTCTTCTTAACCATATACAATCATCTGGGTAACAATTTGTAAGACTCATCCCAATCACCGAACACTTTAGCCAACATTTTTCTTTTGCCCTCCCATACCCTATGGTAAGAAACATGATATCCAAAATTTGATTTGATGTCGGACTGCAGTTGTGCCACACTGATAGATGGTTTTTCTCTTACGGCATCACAGAACTCTAGTGCAATCATTGATGAATCCAATTGCACATGACTTTGACTCAGTTCTGAATAAAAACATGTATGCTGCTCATAGTACTTAGTGATCTCGAACAAGCCATGCTATTTTTTCTTTATTGCACGAAGTCTCCACTTGCACCCTTCCTCCCACTTCTTACACCGAATTGTCCAAATCATCGGTGTCGATTCCACAACCTCATATGGTGCGTGACATTTAATTGCAAAATATTTGCCTGCGTGTTGTAGCATTTCTTTGTCTTGACAAATCATTTCTTTATACAATTGAGTATTGTCAACGTCCACTGGGGCTAAAATTGGGTCATGTTCTCGAATGTTATCTAGTACATTCATATCCAAATCGTTGATTGTATCTGAAAGTAACTCATATTCACGACCATCGAAATCTAACTCTTCAAATTCATTGTCCGTTTCAGTTCTGAAATCTCTATACAGGTTGTTAGCCGTCATATCTTCATTATCACATGGCGATGCAACTGACTCTGGATCAGGATCAATATATTCAGTTGGATCTTTAAACAGACTAAATGATGTATTCAAGTTTATATCCACCCGTATCCTATTTACATTTACATACAAATACACAAAATTCGGCAGTGACATTGCGATTGAGAACATCAAGTTCATAGCTTGTGCATTCGAAATAGGGAATGACATAAACCTTATTAATCTTGATGGTTCTAGGTTAGGATGTCTATATATTATTTTTATCTGATTTGTTCCTATATCTACATTAAGTGACATCCCAACCATTTCAATAAATTATTCAAATACAATTCCACTGTTCACATTTATGCTAAAACTCTCACTTGGTGGTTGGTCATAGTCAACTCCATTAATACCATCAATCATATTACCATTTGTAAACAACAAAAATCCCAAGCATTTGCCTGCCATTTTCTAAGAAAAAAAAAAGCAAACAATACATTACTAATTGTTCTACTAATTATCAAACTTAAACAAAAACAAACCACAATAAAAATCACAATAAGAAATATATATATAGGAAATATAAAAGTTTGTAGGTAAAAAAATATTAAACTTTGTATTAAACTAAAAATATTAAACTTTTTTAAAAATCAGAATAATTTTGTATTATACATATTAAAAAAATCATAATAATTTTGTATTAAACTAAAAATATTAAACTTTTTAATTTATAAACATCAACTTTTTAAGTTTTATGAACATCAACTTTTTAAACATAACAATAAATTAAACTTTTTATAACTAATTTTAAACATAACAACAAATTAAACCTTTTCAAATATCATAAGAAATTTATACAAAAAAAATCACAATAATTTTGTATTAAACTAAAAATATTAAAGTTTTTAAGCTATAAACATCAACTTTTTAAACATTACAATGAGGTAAACTTTTTAAAACTATTTTTTCAAATTTAATACAAAATAAAAAATTAAATTAAATTAAACTTTTTCAAACTATTTTAAACTATATTTTCAAAGTTAATACTAGAAAAATTAAATATCATAAGAAATATATTTCAAAAAATCTTAATAATTTTGTATTAAACTAAAAATATTAAAGGTACAAACCTCACAATTTAATGGACGAATGTTATCATAAGAAACATAACAATAAACTATACTTAAATACAAACAAAATATAAATAAGATTAACATGTTGGTATAACATCCCAATCATAAGATTAACACTAAACAACTACTAAGATTAACACTAATAGAGAAAGAACTACTAACATCAATATGTAAATATTATTGAATTCAATATGGAAGATCTACTAAATATAATAAAACTAGTAATAAATAAATAGTAAACTCACAAATTTAACTTACCTTTTTTGTTCTTTGTTTCCCAAACAGCAATAAAAACTATCAAAAAAAAATATAATAGTATGAGAATAGGAACAAAATATATAGTTCTTTAAAAAAAATTGAAATTTTATATAGTAAAAAGTACAAACCTCACAATTTAATGGACGAATTTTGGAAGAGAAGAAGAAGTTTTGCTAAAGGCAGTGAGAAAATGTGAGAAAATGAAAGGCTAAAGGCAGTGAGAATGAGAGAACGAAGGTAGTGAGGAGAAAATGAGAGGCTGATCTTAAAGGTCGAAAGGCAGTGAGAAAATGTGAGAAAATGAAAGGCTAAAGGCAGTGAGAATGAGAGAACGAAGGTAGTGAGGAGAAAATGAGAGGCTGATCTTAAAGGTCGAAAGGCAGTGAGGAGAATGAGGGAACGAAAGCAGTGTAAGAAAATAAGAAGAGAGGGTGGGGGTTATAAGCTTAAAGGTCGAGTTTTCAAAACTCGACCCACAGGTCCGACATTGGGAAAATAATATGGATGGGACGAGATGAGACGCTGACATGTTGCAGAGATTCGGATTCATTTTAAAGGAGGTTGATGATTCAAATCACTCTAACGCGCGCTGCAAAGATTCAGATTCTTAGCTAAACGATCACTTAGAAGTTTGTGGCCGATCGTGTAGTGAGGAAAGAGAGCTCTCGAAAGGCCATCGCAGCATGCCGTTCATCGTGTACTTCCACAAGGCGATCGTGTAGTAAAGCTCAACGATCGTGTAGTAAAGCTTAACGATCGTGTAGCATTTGGTATACGATCGTATAGTAAAAGGTAGGCGATCGTATAGGTTTTGAGAAGGCAATCGTCTAATTGTAATAGCTAAGCGATCGTGTACGAGTTTGTGGGCGATCGTGTAGTGAGGAAAGAGAGCTCTCGAGAGGCCATCGCAGCGTGTCGCTCATCATGTACTTCCACTAGGCGATCGTGTAGCATTTGGTATACGATCGTAGTAAAAGATAGGTGATCATATAGGTTTTGAGAAGGCAATCGTCTAATTGTAATAGCTAAGTGATCGTGTAGGAGTTTGTGGGCGATCGTGTAGTGAGGAAAGAGAGCTCTCGAGAGGCCATCATAGCATGCCACTCATCGTGTACTTCCACTAGGCAATCGTATAGTAAAGCTTAGTGATCGTGTAGCATTTGGTATACGATCGTATAATAAAAGGTAGGCGATCGTATAGGTTTTGAAAAGGAAATCGTCTAATTGTAATAGCTTAGCGATCGTGTAGGAGTTTGTGGGCGATCGTGTAGTGAGAAAAGAGAGCTCTTGAGAAGCCATCGCAGTGTACCGCTCATCGTGTACTTCCACTAGGCGATCGTGTAGTAAAGCTTAGCGATTATGTAGCATTTGGTATACGATCATATAGTAAAAGGTAGACGATCGTATAGGTTTTGAGAAGGCGATCGTCTAATTGTAATAGCTAAGCGATCGTGTAGAAGTTTATGGGTGATCATGTAGTGAGGAAAGAGAGCTCTCGAGAGGCCATCGCAGCGTGTCGCTCATCGTTTACTTCCACTAGGCGATCATGTAGTATAGCTCAGTGATCGTGTAGTAAAGCTTAGCGATCGTGTAGCATTTGGTATACAATTGTATAGTAAAAGGTAGGCGATCGTGTTGGTTTTGAGAAGACGATCGTCTAATTGTGATAGCTAAGTGATCATGTAAGAGTTTGTGGTCGATCGTATAGTGAGGAAAGAGAGCTCTCGAGAGGCCATTGCAGCGTGCCGCTCATCGTGTACTTCCACTAGGCGATTGTGTAGTAAAGCTTAGCGATCGTGTAGCATTTGGTATACGATCATATAGTAAAAGATAGGCGATTGTATAGGTTTTGAGAAGGCGATCGTCTAATTGTAATAGCTAAGCGATCGTGTACGAGTTTGTGGGCGATCGTGTAGTGAGGAAAGAGAGCTCTCGAGAGTGGGAGTTTGGAAGACGTTGTCGCGGAGAGGCCATCGCAGCGTGCCGCTTATCGTCTACTTCTACTAGGCGATCGTGTAGTAAAGCTCAGCAATCGTGTAGCACTTGGTATACGATCGTATAGTAAAAGGTATGCGATCGTATAGGTTCTGAGAAGGCGATTGTGTAATAGTAATAGTTAAGCGATCGTGTAGGAGTTTTTGGCCGCAGAGGATTTAGTAAGCGATCGTTTAGTCATACTGAGCGATCGTGGAGAGATTGTAAATGATCGTTTAGTATCTCGTAAGACGTCGATTAATCTTGTTTGATTTCTATCGTCTAATAAAGAAGTTGTTCATCGTTCACTTGTTCTTTCCGAAAGTTTGCACCTATTGTTACGTTAATAAAGAATTATTAAATAATCGCATAGTAATTTTACTAAACGATTGTGTGCGATCGTGTATAATTACTAAACAATTCTTTAATTTCCTTTAGGTCGAGAGTTTGTTCTATAATTTTCCAGTCGAGGGTTTGTTCTATAATTTTTCAGAGGTCGAGGGTTCAACCCTCAACCTCTTTCAAATTTTCTCCTCTTCCCTTAACCTCTTCTCAAATCGAGGGTCAAACTCTCAATCTCTTCTTTAATTTTCGACAGGTTGAGGGTTGAACCCTCGACAAAATATTTTAAACAAAATCCTTACCTCGAAAACTCCAATACAACCATAGATTTCTAAATAGTTTCAAAACCACTATATTCCCCTAAATTGTTTTCCTAATCACAATATTAAAAAAAAAAAAAAATACTCCCGACCGGGGAGGAGAATTGTGATTTAGTTGAAATATATATATATATTTTCTAAAGACGTCATATAAATATGTTACTTTAAGTCAAATCTAGATTTGAGATGTATTTTAGAATGATATTATATTATATTAATATGTTAGGAAATTGCTTTTGAGAAAAAGGCTTTTTAAATAAAATCTTTTTTTAGTAATAAATACAAAAATTAATTGTATAGCTTTTCTGTGATAGAATTAGGGTTTGGATTGACTAGAGAAAATAATGTTTTTTTAAAAAGAAAATCATTTTTATTTAAATGATTTTTATAAAAATTTTATAAAATATGCCTAAATGTGTTTTATGTTATAAATATTTGAATATTAGATATAGATGTCCATAGATTATATATCCCTATATATTATTTTCAAATATCTACCAATTATCTTTTTCATATATTTTCCTTTTCATATCTTGTAAACTCTATGTGATAATTGGGACCTTTGAGATTTAACAAAATACATTTACTCTCTACTTTTTCTTCTCCCTACTTTGTTCTATTATTTTATAACATATTATCAGTCTCTACCACTTTGGAGATTTGGTAGAGATTGAAGTTTGATCTCAATTCATTAGAGATTGAAGTTGATTCATTGGAACACCAACAATGCAAAAGGTCTGACATATTTTTGAGGTATTTTATAATTTAAAGTTAAATATGGTGGGTATTTTAATTTAGCTATAAAAGTGATTTATACACTTGCAAATTGATTTTTAAGGTATATTTGGTATTAGTTTATTTTAAAACTTTTAATTAGATCAATGGTAAAAGGTTTCTATTATGAGATTTTCTTTAAGGGTGTGTTTGGTGGCTCGTAATGAGATGAGATTGTAATATAATGTAATAAAAAGTTCATGTTTGGATTGACCATTTTGAATCTAATTTGTAATACAAAATTCATTTCATTCCAACAGTTTTCAATCTAATCCATTTTCTCATCGTTTTCATGCTTCACGATCTCATTTTCAATCCATCTTCAATTACTCACGCTCTTCAACCCTCCTCTAATTCCCGACATTCAAACTCCTCATACACACCCTAAAAGAAAAACATAAGCAGTAGATTGCATGGTAATTTTAGTTTCCTAAACTTTGTTTATACTTGGATTTGATTGGAGCTCTTCAACAAGATTTTTCAACCATTTGAATTAAAGTTGAGAGCATTTGAAAATCCATATAAATCATTGAGTATTCAAGTTCTTATTTTATATATATATGCTTTTTGAGAACATAGGATGCATATTAAAATATCTAATTTGCGTTGGATAAGTATATATTCAATCTTGAATTTTATTTGAAATATATACAAATATGCATATATGTATATTTGCCATTGTTGGCCATAAATAATTTTGAAACAAATATATATTGTACTTAAATTTTTAGTTAAATTTGATGGATATGTCAAATATACTATGTATGTTTTAAATATTTGCGATATCATTTAGATTAAGGAAGTAAATCATGCATCTTATTTTTAAATACAATTTTTATATTTGAAAGATTTGATCGAGATATTTTCTTAATTAATTTATATTTTCATATCTTTGAATATAATTGTTACATATTGAAAATTAAATTAGAATACTTGTTTTCTTAATTGGATTGCATAGATTTGAGTTTGAGATTCTCTAATAATAATATTATCTCTTATTTGTTAAGATTATCTTTTGATTATATTATCTTTTACCTTTCAACTATTGGAATAAATATCTAAAACTGTTTTTAATGGTATTTTGAAATGTTTAAGGTTTAAAATATTAAAAGATTATTTCTTAAGTGAATTAGTTTTGATAAGATGAAAAAATAAAGCCTAATAATTCACTTAGATTCATTAATCTATTCATTAACTCTTAGTTAAAAGATTAATGAATTAGAAATTAAAATCTGACTATAAGAGATGAATTGTTTTGGCTAAAGTGATGTATTTAAGCTAATAATAAGGGAACACCTCTATTTGAGAACTAACTTGAGAGTTAAATTAGTCAAATTTTAGTTTTCCATGCTAATATTGAAATCTATCTGATTGTTAAATATTTAAGTTATTCTCATGTGCTTATGTGGATAAACTTGTGAACTTAAAAATTTATTTACAGTAATTATATATATTTGACTGAATTCTCTTATGGAAAAATTTGAAAGTTATGCATAATAGTTCATTATTCTTCCTAAATTTAATTATGATTCAATGCGCATGAGATTGCATAATCAAAATGAGCATATGATTTATGAAAAGTAATGAATTTCGATCATTTAATATCATTCTCTAAAATGAATGTTATAATATTTGATAATTGTGGTTGAAATCATGTTAATAGAGGAAATTGTTATATTAGAATCACATATAACTATATGAGAATTTCATTTTTCAAAAGAGACAATAATCTTGTACTTCTTGTACATTAAGAGTCTTTGAAAATTAAAATCCTCAATAATGAAAAGGACACGATGGGTAGAAGAAAATTTTGGGAATTTATTTGAATTTCTTAAGAGATCACAACTTATTTGTTTAGCCCCTAAATATGATATTTGGATGTTACAAAGTTTCTTAGAATCTCTTTAAGAGATGATTGTTCTTTTTTATCCTCTTTCGAATCACCTGAAGAGAATAAGAATAATTAATATTTATGTTTTGCATATTGTACATCTATGCATATTATACTTAAAAGTAGATAACACCTTTTTTCTAAAATCAAATGCTTGAAGCAAAAAAGCAAGTGTGATACTAAATCCTGTAGACTTGATTAAAGATTTTGGAAAAGAAAATATTATTTCGCCTAGAGGAGCAAAATTTACAATTGATATACCTTATTCTCTTGTAAATCAAGGAGAAGTTTAGTAAATTTGGAAGGTATATGTTGTAATAAATATCAGATTCATAATGAATAATATATATGGTATTCATATATTATACCTACTGCTCCTATGGGAAATGCATATAGAAACGTTGTGTGCTTTTTCTTCTAAATTATGTTATGCACATTTTGTGTGATTGAATTGTATTATGCAACAATGAACTTGAAGTTCATTGATCTAAATATATTTTTAATTTGACATGATGAGCCATTTGTGGTAAATAGTGAAAATATACATTGACATCCATTAAAGAACTAGAAGATTCTTCTATCTAATAAATGTCATTTGTGACTTGTTCTCAATAGATTAATTATCAAACTCTCACTAGCTAAAATTGAAATTGAATCTCTCCTACTTTTGGAACAGATTTATAGTTGTACATTTGGATTTATTAATCCACCAAGTGAATTATTTCAATAATTTATAGTAAGTTTGCATCTCAAACATTTGATAATTGATTGGAATAAGTGTTGAACATCCTATAGCTTATGTTCAAATAGAAAAACATCTAAATCTATATGAGATCATGTTATTGTATATGTTTTAAGTCAATAACTTATAAGCTTATGGCCATAAGCCAAATATATATTTCATGTACAGTAAATGTTTAAATAGTTCCACAACAACAATTAGGATGATGGAACAATTAAAATTAGTCCTCAAAAGAGGTTATGAATCTATGTTGAAACTAATTTTACATCAATTAGTTAATACTTTGCACTCCTGATGGGTGAATTTGTTGTAGAATATACTAATTGTTATTGATGAGACAAATTTTCCAACAATAGGGGGGAAAATTAAGAAAAAGTTTTAAAAAGAAATTGAATGAAATGCATAAACATTGTCTCATTTTAATCATCATATAGATTATACTTTGAACTAGAAGTTCAAGAGATAATTTATTTGTAAAATGTTGCAAAGCAAATGTTAGATGCATTTACAGAATATTTATAGTTGCAAAAAAATGACCAAGTTATATATAATGGTTGCAAATACACCACCTAAAATGTATATCCCAATGCAAAATTGTCAATACTTATGAGCATGCGATACGCCTGAAGCGTGATAGACAAATGGGTTCTATAGATAAAAGTCCTCAAAAAGAAGTAGTCAATAATTAAAATGACTCAGTTAAGAATATGTATATTCCAGAAGATATCATGAATATGAATACTCATAAGAATCTAGAAGTAAATAAGGATAATAAAGAGATCTCAATAAATTGTATGTCATGACAAGAAAAAGATGGAACCATACTTAAATAAGTTGACAACATTTTTGCATACAATATTGCCCACGATATAATTTATGAACATGAGTATTATATACTCAAGATATATTGAAAAAATGTCGCGACACAGAAACACTACTACAAAACTGAGTTTTAATGTCGGTTTAAAACTGACATTGTATAGGTACAATGTCAGTTGAAAATCAACATCAATGTCGGTTGAAAACCAACATCGAAGATCATGTTATAAAAGGTCTTTAATGTCTATTTTAAATCAATGTTATAGCTGACTAAAATTTTATGCCAATTATCTTCAATATCAGTTGAAAACTAACATTGTACACCATTTTTTATGTCGGTTTTTTTTATCTTTTTTTTAATAATTATCCAACATTTTTTTAATGCCTCATTTTTTTAAATGCCCCATGGATGTTCAGCTCCTTACAGAGCACTGCATGTATGTCTCCCTAAACTTCGTTAAGATTCAAAATTTCACCCTCTTTTAGTGATTCCGATAAAACTATTTACTATATATATTTATTTATAAGCCATGCCTGAAGTTTAACTAATTAAATATGCTGAAAGAGAAAATTTGTTAGGATAAATAAATCAAACAAGTATGGAATTGATCAAGCTAGCACAGAGTCAGTAACATTAAGGTAATAAACTATTTCGTTTCTCCATCAGCAACTCCCATGTTATAAAAGAGATTTGAAAGTGGAGCAAATTCAACATACAGTCAAAGTTAAAAAGTGAGGTGGAAGGATATGGCTTGACTCACACTGCAAATGATAACACTTAGACAAGGTAAACGATAGCGTCAAAGATAGACGATAGTATTTTGTGGAGGTAGACGATAATATCTGCGGGAAGTAGACGACAGCTTCAAGAGATAGGTGATATCGTGTAGACGACTGCGACAGAAGGTAGACGATATCGTGTAGACGATAGCGTCAGGAGGTAGACGATAGATGATAACGTGTAGACGATAACGTCAGAAGGTAGACGACAGATGATATCGTATAGATGACTGCGACATGAGGTAGACGATAGATGATATCATATAGACGACTGCGACAGGAGGTAGACGATATCGTGTAGACGACAGCAACAGAAGGTAGACGATAGTATCAGATTGTTTCAATCAAGTAGATGATAGGCAGTAAACAACAGTGGCAAGCCAACTTTTCCTTTATAATTTGGGAATGCAAAAATAACTCAACAAACACAAATGGTTAGATATTTGGTTGTAACCAACCTATTCCTTTGGTAAGCCCTATTCTTTTGGTAGATTGGCAAGACTTTATGTGTTGTCATCCTTAATATCCTTAACAATCAAAGATCACATATGGAAACTTGGAAGATTTTATGCAGTCTTTCGTTACATCTTTCCATGTTCTTTCCACTTGTTTATCTAATTTAGCTATGGCCTCTTCTTCTGACACTCCATAATCCTTCATTAACATTCAACTTCTGAAGCCATGTGACCTCTCTCTTGTTCAAACTAAACATATAATATGAATATATATATATATATATATATAAATGGAAAAGTAATATGTAAACGATACCAAAAGATTGAAAATCATAAAAAAAAAATATTATGTGTATACTTTGTGGGAAGCTATGTCATTGAGGAGCCTGCGAATTACTCCAGTTGCTTTAAGAAGCATAGGGTCAGTTTAAACCCATTCAAAAACCTCTTTTGAATGAACATTTTCCAAAGCAAGGAAGGAAACTGAAGCAAAGAGATAGTAGGCAGCAGAAGTGATGGCAACTTTCATGTATTCTTCCATTGTTGGTATATATCTTTGGTTCAACCATTTAATTAGCTTCCATTAAATAAGCTCTGCATTGTCTCTGCATCTGTGCCCAATAACTCAATCAAATTAAGAAAGGGATATCCTTCTCTTCCAAAAAGTGTGTGTATGTACATATAAACAAATAAACATTATATACATAAATTTACCGCTTCTTTTGCATAATCAAATGCAAATGGAATATTGTCATCTTTGCAAATATCTTCTTCAATCTCTCTATAAACTTCAATTATAGCTTCATAAAGTCCTTTCATATAATTTGGGAGCTTCTCAATGCTCATCTTTGTTGTTAGAATTTGTCCATGGGATCGCTTGCTGGAACCGAATAACTACAGGTTCGAGGGTCCCAAACTGGACCAAGCTTTCTCTTTCATCATAAAGCGTACTTGATGTTGGAACACTTGGAGTCACTACAACTGCAGTGTGATTTGCCTAAGCCACTTCATCCAACTCTAGCTCAATCTTCTTCTCACGAGCCTAAAAGAACCGGTGAAGGTTCGCAGTGGAAAATGATCATCCCAATTTTCATTTTTTCACACAATCCCAACTTTATAGAACAAGAAAAATAAACATTACGCAGAGTTAAAATTACAACATGCATAAAAAATAAACTAGGGAAGAAACAACGCTTACCCTTGAAGCCAAATGGTCTTCACAAATTCCCTCAATCCGAATCACGAACCCTTCGTTCTGGATCTCGATCTCCAAAAATACGGCAACCCAAATGATCACCCCACTTGAGAACCCTCTGTATTCTCTTGGGATTGAGAACTCATGAGTTTGGGCTCTTAAATTTTGGAAGAGATAGAGAGATTTGAGAGGAGAAAGAAGAATATTTTTCCTCTGTGTGATTGGGAATTACCAGGGGAATATCTTTGACTATTAAAGAGTTGAGGAATAAGATAAAACATGAATTGCCCCCATCCTCACGTTCTGGTTGAGAGAATTATGGGGAGTTACCAACTCCCTCCCTTTAATTAAAATTAATTTAATTTATATATATATATACACTATATGTTATATAGAATATAACACATAAACCTATAGTTAGTATATTGTATCAAATCCAATATAACCTATAGTTTTATTGCTCTCAATAATACATTATATTTAGTATAAATCACATTTGTACTATATTTAATTATATGAATCCCATCCATATAATTAGTATTTGAATCATATTCAAATATTTAATTCCTCTCAAAATAAACTTTATTTATATTAATTATATCACATATAATTAATTCTCTCAATTAATTTGAACAGTTCAAATTAATCCAAAATTAATTTTCAATAATCCTTGTTGAGTTACTAAGGGGACCTTATGCATCGGTAGATTGAAGCTTCAATTGTACTTGGATAATTAATTAAACTTTTTAATTAAATTACCCAATATCCATTAACTACCGATTACTCCGTAAAGATCAACAGCTGCACTCTTCACACTGTAAATATATTTTTGTGTCCATTGGATATAACCAATCAATAGTGCGATGACCCTTCACAAATTGATCGTAAGTATAATTGGGCCAAAATTACCATTTTGCTCTTGCTGAAGGAACTCTTATCAAAGAGAACCTATGAACGGAAGCAAGATCGTTACAAATTCATTGTGACAGAATTACATGTAGGATTGTATCAGGAACAACAGAAGTACAAGGATCATCTAAGCATTCAAATTCACTAATTTTGGCAAAATATCATGAATGCTCTTGCAGAAAAACAATTGAGTTTCAAAACATACCTCTTGTAGAACTTCTTCAAACTCCTTCACAGGCTGTTATCTTCTCCAAATCTTATTGCAGACCACCTCAAGATCTTCCCCACTATTCTCTTGGTGCTCTAGATTGAGTCGTGGGACTAAAAACAAGCTTGAAATAAGGGAAGAAAGAGAAATGTTCACTACAGAAAATTAGCTGAAGAACTCTTTCTTCAAACCAATTTTTCTCTCAAAATCTCTATAGATTGCATGCCCGATTTTCACTCCAATCTCTTCATTATATTATAGATCAACATGCAAAGGAGAGAGTTGCATGAGTTGCAGCTCATGCTTGGAGAAGACAAGGCAAAGCAAATGCTTTATGTGTGAACAACTACAAAGATAGATAATGGAAAATCTCTTTTTTCCATTTTAGTGTTTTGTTTGTTTGTTTGTTTGTTTTCCTCCTTTTCAATTTTATCATAAAATCAAATTTTGATTTAAAAAATCTATTTTTATTTTAAAAAAGAAAAATTAATTAATTTAATAATTAATTATTAAATAAAACTTAATTAATTTATTATCAAATATTAAACTAATTTTAACACATATCCATCTTTATATATTAAAATCATATTTAAATATATACAAATTCTCCTATTCCGTTTAATTCTTAAATTAAACACGTAATTATATCTCATATAATTAATAATTTCCTTAATTATAATTTGAATGTTTCAAATTAACTTATCACGCTATTCTAGAGCTAGTCTATTACGAGCTAATGGAAGACCTCACGGACCTACAAATCATGGGCTTCAACGATCCGAAATTAATTGGCTAAACTCATTAGATCAAATTAATCTTCATTCGTTAACTAATGGGTCACTCCACTAAAGCTCATAGTTGCACTCCCCTCACTGTAGATATATTATGTCCACATGATTTAACCATAATCGGTAAGTCGATCCTTCACAGGTTGTTCGTAATAATGGTTTGGTCAAATATCTGTTTTACACCCGAGATTACGTCATATTCCTCAAGTCTCTACTGATTCTCTAATGAACAACTGGTTTGTGATCCAATCACTAAACCAAACTCCAGTGAGAGGGTGGGGCCCTTTGTTCAAGACCTGGATTCAGTACTTGAGAGAACAACCATTCTCCTATCCCTAAATCGAGTAGGCGTGAACTCCGTCTTACACCCTATGTCTCCAGCTATCTATCTGATCTTATCCCTAAAATGGGAGTCTTATTAAGCTGGCGCTGTTGAGTCAATCCTCAACTATGCAAATCTAAGGGTAATCCCGAATAAACAGGAGTTCATAGTTAGCTCAGGATTAAGATCGAGTTACCTAGGTCATCTAGGTGAAATAGTTAGTCTTAAACAGTAAACAGCGTTATAAAGTAAGAGTGACTTATTTCTTGGTCCTGGTCTTATGCAAACTCATTGCATAGGACACCCCCACTTCTCATGTCATAACATGTACGAATTAGGATCACATCATATGTAACACTTTACAACTCTTTGTAACAACTACAAAGTAGGCTGCGTCTATTGGTGTTACCAGAATAAGGTACCCAACCTTATTCATGTACCATAGATCATTTTGACTATTTACTCGAACCTGATCCACTCTTATGTCTCCACATAAAGTTCAAATACTCATACAATAGTCATGGGTCTTAATTTATTGAATTTAAACTTTCATACAATTTATGAGATCAATAACAAGTATATTGATAATAGAAAATGTTTATTATTTTACAAACTGCGAGTTTTTAGGACATAAAACCCAACAATACTCCCACTTGAACTAAAACTTCAGTGGATCAATATATACAAATATATACAATGTTGAGTTTACATGGAGAGAATAAAATGTACAAATACAATAAACTAGGGCATTACAATACCCACAAATTCTCTCACTTGCCCTAGTGATACAAAACTCATAGACCTAGTCTACTAGGTGACCCTCGAACACTTTAGCCGAGAGGGCCTTTGTAAATGGATCAGCTAAGTTGTCTTGGGAAGAAATCTGAGTGACGATAACGTCTCCTCTGTGTACAATCTCCCTGATGAGATGGTACTTCCGTTCGATATGTTTTCCTCTTTTATGGCTTCGTGGTTCATTTGAATTTGCAACTGCTCTACTGTTGTCGCAATAGAGAGTGACAGGCAGGTGCATATTAGGAACTACTTCCAGATCTGCCAAGAACTTTCTGAGCAATACTGCTTCTTTTGCTTCTTCGCTTGCAACTACATACTCAGCTTCCATTATGGAGTCTGCAATATACTCTACTTGATGCTTTTCCATACCACTGCTCCTCCGTTAAGAGTAAATACTGACCCCGAAGTTGATTTCCTTGAATCAATATCGGTCTGAAAGTCAGAATCAGTGTATCCAGTAAGGATCAGATCCTTAGCACCATACACAAGCATATAATCTCTCTTTCTCCAAAGATACTAGAGAATGTTTTTAACAGTAGTCCAATGGTCATGACCAGGATTGGACTGAAATCTGCTGACAATTCCTACGGCATAGCATATATCAGGATGAGTACATAGCATTGCATACATCAAACTCCCAACTGCAGATGCATATGGAATTCGATTCATCTCCTCAAGCTCTTGAGGTGACTTAGGACTCTGTTCCTTAGACAAGTGAATTCCATGCCTGAAAGGTAAAGATCCTTTCTTGGAGTTTTGTATTTTATACCTAGACAACATCTTGTCTATATAAGATGTTTGAGATAATGCCAATGTTCTGTTCTTGCAATTTCGAACTATTTGGATTCCAAGAACATATTGTGCTTCTCCCAAATCTTTCATTTGGAATTGTGAAGCCAGTCATCTCTTAACGTCAACTAGATATTCTACCTCATTCCTAATGAGTAGAATATCATCAACATACAACACCAGAAAAGCTATAGTTTTGTTGACGATTTTCTTGTATGCACAGGGTTCGTCAACATTTTGTTCAAAGCCATAAGATTTGATCGCAACGTCAAATCTCATATTCCAGGATCTAGAAGCTTGTTTTAATCCATAAATGGATCAATTAAGCTTGCAAACTTTTTGCTTTTGACCCTGCTGTATAAACCCTTCTGGTTGAGACATATAGATATTTTCTTCAAGATAGCCATTCAGAAAAGCTATCTTGACATCTATTTGTCATATTTCATAATCATAAAAAGTGGTTATGGACAAGAGTATTCTAATAGACTTTATCATGGCAACTAGAGAGAAGGTTTCTTCAAAATCTAACCCTTCTCTTTGGGTAAACCCTTTTGCCACAAGTCTAGCTTTGTAGGTTTGTACCTTACCAGCTTGGTCTCGTTTTCTCTTGTAGATCCATTTACAACCGATGGATTTTACCCCTTCAGGTTGATCTACAAGATCCTAGACAGAATTGAAATACATAGATTCCATTTCAAGGTCCATGGCTTTAATCCATTGGTCTTTGTCCACATTGTTCATTGCTTGATTAAAAGTCAATGGATCCTCTAAATCATCATCTGGTATGATGACTTGAGTTTTAGTTCAACCCATGTACTAGTCAGGTTGTTGTACAACCCTCCCACTACGACGAGGCATTCTCAACTCTTGAGAAGGATGTGAAATATCAGTTTTGTCAACAACTCTTGTTGACGGACCTGCTCTATCAACAACTCTTGTTGATGGACCTGTTCGATCAACAACTCTTGTTGATGCGTTTGTCGTTTCTCTGGACATTTCTTCTATTACTAGCTTAATGCGAGGTTGATGGTTTTTTATATAATCTTCTTCCAGAAAGGTTGCATTTTTCGATACAAATACTTTGTCTTCCTGAGGATCATAAAAGAAACCACCTTTATTTTCTTTTGGGTAACCTACAAATAGGCATATTTTTGAACGGTGTTCCAACTTTTTAGGATTTTGCACCAATATATGTGCTGGACAATCCCAAATCCTGAAGTGATATAAATTTCCTTTACGTCCTCTCCAGAGCTCGTAAGGTGTTTCAGAAACACTTTTCAAGGGAACCATGTTCAAAATATACATTGTAGTTCCAACTTCGTATCCCCAAAAAGAATTTGGTAACCGAGCGTAACTCATCATGGAACGAATCATATCTAACGGGTTCTGTTTCTCCTCTCTGCCACACCATTTTGCTGAGGTATGCCAGGGACTGTGAGTTGAGACTGAATTCCATGCTCTATCAAATAGTTATGGAATTCTGTGTCCATATACTCACCATCTCGATCTGATCGAAGTGTTTTAATCTTTTTACCTAGTTGGTTCTCAACCTCAGCCTTATACTATTTGAACTTTTCAAAAGTTTCAGACTTTTGGTGCATTAGGTAAACATACCCATACATGGAATAATCATCTATAGAACTGATGGAATATTCATACCCTTCTCTAGCTCTAACATTTAGAGGCCCACAAAGGTCTGAGTAAATCAGCTCTAGGGATTCTTTGGCTCTAAACCTTTATTGTCATTTTACCCTCGAGATAGAACTCACAAGGTGGTAATGAACTGTCTTCCAACTTGTTTAAAAGATCGTTCTTAACCAATCTCTCAATCTTGTTGAGATTTATGTGACCCTGTCTCAAGTGCCAAAGATAGGCATTTGGAGAAATCTTCCTCTTCTTATGAGTCCCAACAGTTTTAAACATCTCTATGTTCAAAACAGCTTTGACCTCAGTTGGTTTTAACATGTACAAGTTATTTTCTAATTTTGCAGAACAAATCTGTTTATTTCTCATTTTGATGAACACTTTACCATTTTTTAAATAAACTTTATAATTTTGTTCTAGCAAACAAGAGACAGATATAAGATTCCTTTTCATAGAAGGAATATAATATATGGTTTTCAAATAAATGTACTTATCTCCTATAAATAACATCATATCTCCCACTGCTTTGGCTGAAACAATCTCCCCGGTCTCTACCTTAAAGATTGTTTCACCTTCTGCCAACTGTCTCCAGGAACTTGTTTCCTGTGAGATAGTACATACAGGATTAGCGGCACCTGAATCAATTATCCAGATTTTATCGTTTTCCACTATACATGCTTCGATAACAAGTAAATCATATTTATCTTGTTGTTTGAATTGTGCATTCTTATCTGTATGATTCATAATTTCAGATGTGTTGGGAGATAGAGGATAATCCTCTGTTAAAACTTTTTTGGTGTAATCAACCGCTAGTAATTTCTTTGTCGATTTGATTTTACTGTTATGTACAACGGAAGCGAGTATTACAAAAGAATTCAACATGCTGATAAAATTCAAACAAATTCTAATTAGCAAATTGTAACTAAATCCAAAATCAAGTTTTAGCAAAAAGTAATACTGTACCCATAACCATTATTTATTTGCAACGATGTTTTAGTGAGTCAGAATATGTGCTACTGTGGGGCAGTCACATACTCTTTCACTAAAACAAACAATTTTGACTAAAAAATATCTCTGGAATAACTCTTATTCCTATTATCTCCGGAATAACTTATTCCTATAGTCGTTTAGTTATCATTTTCGGTCAAGATCTTTACTAACAACTTAGTAATTCTAATAAGTGTGACCCGCCATTTTCAGATCTTATAGAACGGTACGAACTTCCTCCAAAATAGAAGACAGTATTCAAGACGAAATTATAAAACCCTATTCATTTTATTGAAGCCTGGGTTGTTCTGAATCCTATGTTACAACCCTCCGTGGGGATAGCCATCGCTAAACGACTAGCAAAGGACCGCTTAAAGCTAACCAGCAGGTGCAACATAGGAATCTCACAGTTCAGACTAATGGAGGAGACCGTAGGATATATTGACACATATCCTTCATCCACTTACTATGAACTACTTCCACCGTTTACCTTGATATTGACTCATACAAAACACTTTCCGAATGAAGGCCACTTCCAGAGTGAAACGAAGCATCATATGAATCTCACGGTGTAAACTATGTAGAGATGTGACAGTTGAAATCTATATATCGAATAATAGATTTATGTTTGAACAACTTCCCCTTATTCACCGAAATCTAGATTTAAGCTAAAAAAAACACTTTCCGAATGGAGGTCACTTCCAGGGTGACAAGAAGTTTCGCTTAAATCTAGATTGTGAACTCTTAGAGACGTGAGAGCTAAAAATAACATATCGTATATGTTATTAATCTCCTTCTGAAGATTTCTAATAACTCCATTATATAGAACTTATTAAACTGCCACTGAAGTGTTCTATTTGGGTATATTTATACTTAGGTTCTTTTCGGCTAATAAAACAACCCTAAGTCTATGTGGTTTATCCAAGTATAACTCTTATAATTGGATTTTAACCTATGATGTCTAGGTGATAAACCATTTTATTACCTCACATCACTCATATATGCTCATAAAATCGGTTACCAACACTCAATAATTCGGCTATAATCCCCAGGTAGGAGGTGTTCCATAACCCGTCAACTTAAGTACCCCATGCCTTAGATAGGATTATATACTGGTTGAGTTTGTAACCTAGGTTTTATAAGTTTTAACAATTAAAACAGGTGGTCAACCTACGTGAGCATGCAACTGCTGTTTATAAATTTTAAATGTTTAATCCAATTTTATAACGACTTATAAAACTTTAGACATGCTATACATCCATAATATACATGAGGTATTCAACATTTAATATAACATTTATATTAAATACAAGAAACCCTAACATGCATACTATATATTATAACAATTATAACATAATTTCAATGCATGTAACATGCTTCCTATGGTGGGATTTTAAATCTAAATGGCATACTATATGCACATACAAAATTTATTTAATGATAACATACATCAAATGCATAAATAATTAAACACAGACTGATATGGTTTTAGTTTTGACAAAAACAAGCAAACAGAAGCCTAACTATCACAATCAGCTTCAAAACCGTCTTTGAACCGCTCGAACCGCTCCAAACCGAACCCAAACTTCTTGAATCGGACTAGTTGAGTCTGAATCAGACCATCAAAGTCTGAACCGGGCCAGCCAAAACTACTTTGAGGCTGAACCGGATTGGACCTTGAGAAAACTGATCGAACCGACTGCTCTCAGTCCACCTCAAAGTCTTGCAAAGGCCGATCGTGTAGCACTGAAGGCTATCGTCTAGCTCCATCGCCTTATGTTGTAAAGAACTACACGATCACTTAGTGTTTGCCTCAACTAAATGATCGTTTAGCTTTATTGCATAAAACTACACGATCGCTTAGTGATTTCTGAAGCTAAACGATCGCTTAGTTCTATCGTATAGAACTACATGATCACTCAACTCCATCGCTTAGCTATCGCATAACTATCGCTTAGTTCTATCGTATAGAACTAAACAATTGCTTAACACTATCGTCTAGCGCTTCATGTCATCGTTTAGTATCCACTGTAGCTAAACGATCGTTTAGCTCCATTGTATAGAACATCATCGCGTCGCTTAGCATTTTGTAGGTAAGCGATCGTTTAGTTCCATCGCATAGAAACTTCAACGCATCGCTTAGCACTTCGTCTACATGATCGCTTAGCTCCGCATCTAAAAGATCGCTTCATGCTATCATGTAGCACTTTATCGTATCGCTTAGCGCGCATCATAGATAAACGATCGTGTAGTACCATCGTATAGTAAATTTAACATATCGTTTAGTTCCCACGCCAAAACTAAATGATCACTTAGTGTTATCGTATAGCAAATTGAACGCATCGTTTAGCTCCCGCAGGTACACGATCGTCTAGCGTTCAACATCACAACGACCAGCGCCCATTGCTATACGATTGTTTAGCTTTTCTTCACATCGTGTAGCGCCTGGAGCTAGACGATCGCTTAGCAATTGAACCTCAACAACGACTTTGAGCAGAAGCTGAAAAACTGGAACAGCAACTCGGCCTCTTTTATTTGTTTCTTCAACTACATCTTAATTTCGACTCTAATGACTCCAAATAAATTACAGAATCTTGCTAACACATAAAAGTTCATCAAACAAGAGTCAATTACAAATTTAAATGAGAAATTCAAGAGAATTAAACAGCCAAATCTCAGAAAACCATATCAGTGCACCAGCTTCATATTTCTCATATAAAACACCCACCAAACTAAAATTAAACCGAATTGAATGCTTATATGATGCTCTGATATCAATTGTAGGATTGTATCAGCAACAGCGGAAGAACAAGGATCATCTAAGCATTTAAATTCACTAATTTTGGCAAAATATTAAGAATGCTCTTGCAGAAAAACAATTGAGTTTCAAGACATACCTCTTGTAGTACTTCTTCAAAGCTCCTTCACCAGCTACTATCTTCTCCAAATCTTATTGTAGACCACCTCAAGATCTTCCTCACTATTCTCTTGATGCTCTAGATTGAGTTGTGGGACTCAAAACAAGCTTGAAACAAGAGAAGAAAGAGAAATGCTCACTGTAGAAAACTAGCTGAAGAACTCTTTCTTCAAACCAAATTTTCTCTCAAAATCTCTATAGGTTGCATGCCCGATTTTCACTCCAATCTCTTTATTATATTGCAGATCAACACACAAAGGAGAGAGTTGCATGAGTTGCAACTCATGCTTGGAAAAGACAAGGCAAAGCAAATGTTTCATGTGTGAGCAACTATAAAGATGGATAATGGAAAATCTCTTTTTTCCATTTTAGTGTTTTATTTGTTTTTTATTTCCTTCTCCTTTTCAATTTTCATAAAATCAAATTTTGATTTAAAAATATATTTTTATTTTAAAAAAGAAAAATTAATTAATTTCATAAATTAATTATTAAATAAAACTTAATTAATTTAATATTAAATTAATTTTAACACAATTCATCTTTATATATTTAAATATATATAAATTCTCCTATTCCGTTTAATTCTTAAATTAAACACGTAATTATATCTCATATAATTACTAATTCCCTTAATTCTAATTTGAATGATTTAAATTAACTTATCACGCTATTCTAGAGCTAGTCCGTTACGAGCTAGTAAGAAGACCTCGCAGACCTACAGATCATGGGCTCCAACGATCGGAGATTAATTGGCTAAACTCATTAGACTAAATTAATTTCCATTCGTTAACTAATGAGTCACTCCATTAAAGCCCATAGTTGCACCCCCTCACTGTAGATATATTATGTCCACATGATTTAACCATAATCGGCAAGTCAACCCTTTACAGGTTGTTCGTAATAACGGTTGGGTCAAATATCTATTTTACCTTCGAGATTATGTCTTACTGCTCAAGTCTCTACTGATCCTCTAATAAACAACTGGTTTGCGATCCAATCACTAAACCAAACTTTCTCAACCCAGTGAGAGGGTGGGGCCCCTTGTTCAAGATTTGGATTCAGTACTTGAGAGAACAACCTTTCTCCTATCCCTAAATCGGGTAGGCGTGAACTTCGTCTTGCACCCTATGTCCCCAGCTATCTATCCGGTCTTACCCTTGAAATGGGAGTCTTATTGAGCCGGCGCTGTTGAATAAACTCAGTAGTTCATAATTAGCTCAGGATTAAGATTGAGTTACCTAGGTCATCTAGGTGAAATAATTAGTCTTAAACAGTAAACAGCGTTATAAAGTAAGAGTGACTTATTTCTTGGTCCTGATCTTATGCAAATTCATTGCATAGGATGCCCCCACTCCTCATGTCATAACATGTACGAATTAGGATCACATCGTATGTAGCACTTTACAACTCTTTGTAACAACTACAGAGTAGGCCGCATCCAATGGTGTTACCAGAATAAAATACCCAACCTCATTCAAGTACCATAGATCATTTTGACTATTTACTCGAACCTGATCCACTCTTATGTCTCCACATGAAGTTCAAGTACTCATAAAATAGTCATGGGTCTTAGTTTATTGGATTTAGACTTTCATACAATTTATGAGATCAATAACAAGTATATTGATAATAGAAAATGTTTATTATTTTACAAACTGCAATTTTTTAGGACATAAAATTCAACATTACAAGCATTCATAAACATACAAACCAGTTATGCATCTTCTAACAAATTACGACATGCTTTTATAAATAAATACAAAGGGAATTAGAGACATACCTTTGAAAAACTTTTCTTCTACAGATCTCTCGCTCTCGTGAAGACCTTGGACAACAATATCTCACTCTCGCCCAAATTGTCTACCCAATCGTCCAGTAGTCACAAACAATCTTCTCTATGAACAAGTAACCTCTCGGACACCACCACTCAGTAACCTTGGTATTTTCGGAGTGAGAATCTAAGAGGTATGGGCTCTGTTGGATTTGGTGGAGGGAATGAGGAAATACCAATCGCACTATACGACCAAACAAATGAGAGAATGAACTGTCTATCGTCTAGACTGTGGTGCTTGATCGTTTAGTAAAGGTACACAATCGTTTAGGAAAACAGGTATGATCGTTTATATGATCGTTTAGTGAAGCTCGTTTGCCACGTGATTGTTTAGTAAAAAGCTACACGATCATTTAGAGAATGGTGTGTGTACACGATCGTTTAGACAAACACTCGATGGCTGCAGTGTAGTCTCTCATGAGCTAAATGAATAACAATGTACTTAATGAAGCGATACCTTTCAAAATGAAAACATTTTTCATTTTATCCTTCAGTTACGAAAACTGAATACAACCTCCAACTTTTATGCACGATTAAAGGAGAAACCACCCACAGTTATCTCATAATTGTTTTATTTATAAATAAATATAATAACTAACTTATCATATTATATTTATAACCTATAGTTTTAATATCACATCATATGTAACATTTAAACCATAGTCATTTTCTCCTTTACTTGATATAAATCATAGTTATATCATTTTCCTCCAATTAATGTATCTCATACATCATATCAATTATATCATATATAACTGAACCTCTTTAATCATGTCATATATAATCAAACTCCCTTTTTGTCAATTTAAACACTTCAAACTGACCCAAAAACTGATTCTCAACTTGAATCCATTGAGCTACCAAGGGGACTTTATGGACCTGTAGCTTGAAGCTCCAATGGTACGTGAATAGCTGACTAAACTCTTTAGTCATGAGATCCACCATCCGTTAACTATCGGACATTTCATTAAAGATCCACAACTGCACTCTTCTCACTACAGATATATTTCTATGTCCATCTGATATGACCAGTTAACAGTACAATAACCCTTCACAGATGCTCATAAGTACAGTTGGGCTAATTTACCGTTTTGTCCCCATAGTTACATCTAACCTCTTAAGTACCACTGATCCCTCTAATAAAAAAATACATCATAGTCCTACTATGAGTGGATACCTCTCGAACCATGAGAAGATGTGTGGCGCCACATTGTTCAAGCCCCGGAATCAGCCCTTAAGGGAGTAATCTATCTACTTACCCCTATTTCAGGGAAAGAGTGAACTCCATCTTGTGTACCTGAGTTCCCAGCTCCCCAATAAAATGAATCCCTAAAGTTTTAGGTTTATGTCGACAATCTGGCCACTCGCACCCATGCAAATCAAAGGACTGCCCTCATAGGCAGGAGTTCCCAACTCACTCATGATTAAGATCATGTTACCTATGGTCATCCTAGTGAAATAAAGTCTTTTTCATGAACGGTGGTATATAAAGAGACTAAACACTTTGTGGTCCAGTCTTATAAAACTCCTTTGTATAGGACACCCCCACTCGCATGTCTCCACATGAATGATCAGGATCAGACTATCTGTAGCATGTCACAACACTTATAACTATCTACAAAGCGGGTCGTATCCGTAGTGCCACCAGGATAAGGTTTCCTTCCTATATCCATATGCTACAGACCATTTTGGTTATCACCTAAGGCATGATACACTTGTATGTCTCCACATACATGCTTAAGTTACAACGACAACCAGGGATCTTAGTTTATTGGTTTATGGTAAAAGATAATAAAACATCTCATGTGTTATAGACAACAGTTAAGAAAATATCTCATATTATTTCATCATAAGCGTTTGTTCATACAGGTGTTTACAAACTACAAGACCCTACGAGAATTTAGGGCATCAACCCCAACAATCTCCCATTTGTCCTAAAGCGAGTGAGTGTACAAGATTACAACAAGTACAAAACAATAAACTAAGGCACTAAGGCCCAGTACAAAAAACTCCCACTTGCTCTAGTCCAGCTGCGGCCGGTCCCGTATACCCATGCTCTGAAGGTAACCCTAAAAAACTATAGTCGTGAGAGCATTCGTAAACAGGTTAGCAACTATGCTCTGAAGCAATCTTTGTGAATATCAGGTCCCCTCGATGCACTATCTCGTGGATGAGATGATACTTCCGCTCTATATGTTTATCGCGCTTGTGACTCCTAGGCTCCCTGGAGTTCGCCACAGTACCACTATTATCACAATAGAGGGTGATGGGCCTAGATATGTCTGGAACAACTTCCAAATCAGTCAGGAACTTCCTAAGCCAAACGACCTCCTTAGCAGCTTCACAAGTCGCTACATACTCGGATGGAGTCGGCGATGCATCCCTGCTTAGTGCTTCATCATACTACAGCTCCTCCGTTAAGAGTGAACACTGAGCCTGAAGTGGATTTCCGAGAATTCTTATCAATCTGGAAGTCAGAGTCCATGTATCCAGTAAGGATCAAATCCTTAGATCCATACACGAGCATGTAGTCCCTCGTTCTCCAAAGATACTTGAGGATGTTCTTGACTACGGTCCAGTGGCTTTGTCCTGAATTAGATTGATATCTACTGACTATCCCCACAGCATAGCAGATGTCCGGTCTAGTACACAATATCGCATACATCGAACTGCAAACGACAGATGCATAGGGGATCCGTCTCATCTCCTCAATCTCTTGAGGTGTCTTAGGACAGATTTCCTTAAACAATGTAACTCCCTACCTGGAAGGCAGTAGACCCCTTTTGGAGTTCTGCATTTAGTACTTGAGCAACATCTTGTCAATGTACAATGCCTGAGACAGCACTAACACTTTCTTCTTCCGATCCCGAAAGATCTGAATACCAAGAACAAACTGAGTCTCTCCCAAATCTTTTATTTGGAATTGGGTCGCTAGCCAGTTCTTAACTGATTTCAGTAGACTTACATCATTCCTAATGAGTAGGATATTGTCTACGTACAACACTAGGAAAACTACTGAATTGTTGATGATTTTCTTGTAGACACAAGACTCATTAACTTTTTGGTCAAAGCATTACGATTTGATCGTAGTATCAAACCGAATGTTCTAAGATTGAAATTCCTATTTTAGCCCATAAATGGATCGATTCAGTTTGCAAATCTTTTGCTCTTGACCTTGGACTATGAATCCGTCGGGTTGCACCATATAAATGGTCTTCTCAAGATTACCATTTAGAAAGGCAGTTTTGACATCCATTTTCCATATCTCATAGTTATATATGAGAAAATGGACATGAGGATGTGGATAAACTTCAACATGGTAACAGGTGAGAAAGTCTCCTCATAGTCAACTCCCTCCACCTGGGTATAACCCTTTGCCACAAGTCTAGCCTTGAAGGTTTGCACCTTCCCATCAGCACCCTGTTTCCTTTTGTAGATCCATTTACAACCTATAGATTTTACCCTCATCAGATTGATATACAAGATCCCGTACTAAGTTAAAGTACATCGACTCCATCTCAAGATCATTTGCTTTGACCCATTCATCTCGGTCAACATCGTCCATCGCTTTTTGATAAGACAACGGATCCTCAACCTCACCATCGACTACCATAGCCAAGATTTCAATGAAATCTATATAGCGAATAGGTGGGTTCACAACCCTCCCACTACCTCGAGGTTCGAGGTTCCCTCAACTCTTGAGATGGTTCTGGCCTACCAGATGAACTTCTATCAACAACTCTTGTTGATGGAGAGGCCCTTCAACAACTCTTGTTGAAACTTCAGTAGTTTTGTTATAAAGTTCACGCAACAGATCTTACTACGTGAACTGTGCTCCCTAATATGATCCTCCTACATGAAGATAGCGTTTGTCGACACAAACACTCTATTTCCATTAGGATCATAAAAGTAACCCCCTCGTATACCTTTGGGAGCCTACAAATAGGCACAACCTCGAACGTGGTTCCAGTTTCTTTGGATTAGCCTCAAGCACATATACTTAGCAACTGATGCATTGTAATTGTGATGAACTAATGGTATGAGATTCCGGTGATGAGTTATGCATTACACATGCAAGTTTTCCTAGTAAAACCCAAGTATAAATCTCACTAGGTTTCCTGGTAAGTTCAGGGTCGAACACAGAGACTACTGAGATACTATGCGTTAGTAAATTTTGTTTCTTTTGCGGTGGCAAAACAAATAAGTTTGGTTGGTATTTTGTTTAAGTATAAAATCTATGCGACGAAATTGAGTAAGGAGTTGATAACAGCGAAAGCTACAATGAGTATACGGGGAACGAGTTGAGAAGGGATTTAGCTAACACTTGCTAAGATTGCATTCAAGTTATGCGATCATGCTACACATACACAACAGCATGTCATCTCTCGATGCAAATGCCATAGTTCCTATTTCTAGGACACATGCGATGTATACGATAATGTCGATAGGACTTATGTCTAAGCCTTTATTCTTATCTATGAGATGATGAATGATACATACATACACAAGGTGGCCACATACTATCATATCCTATTTCTAGGGTGCATGTTATGCATAATAGCAAACAGTACTTATCTCTAAGTTTCTATCTCTTGCTTATACGGTTCTAATATGACTCTCTCAAGCCTAGATTCTAACCTGACTCTCTCAAGTCTAGGCTCTTTCTTTAGACTACTCTCTCTAGTATCTCTAAAGGGTGAAGGACGCATACATAAGACAAGATCGCATAAAGTGAAGATCTTAGGTCATGCTAGCTAAGTGCTTCTTAACTCATTTGGAAATTTAGCTACTCATGCGAAATGTGAAGAGATTGAACAGATGTTGAGATGAGAATTTCATTCTACATAAATTCAGAATACAAAACAACAATGGAAAGTAGGGATAAGAAGCTCGGTAGCAATGTCTTACTCTTTGAGGCTTTTACACTATCTTTTTACTCTACTTTGTCCAGAAGAATATCCTTGCTCTCGCAAGTGTCGACCTTCTCTCCTTTTACAGCGCTTCCCAGCAGTCTTTCGAGCTAACCAGGAATGATCTCTCGGTGTCTTCTTCTCTTTGCTCGCCTCCGCCTTCTAAGTATAAGATCAACTACAGACTAACGGCTATCTATTTAGATGATCTATCTTCTATGTTTATGGCGAACTGTGTCGAACTATCTTGCTAGCTCCTCTATCGGTGGTGGCCTTCGGTATTTATAGAACTCAAGGTGAAGAAGCTTTTCCTCTAATGATTGCAATGATGGGAGGTCATTAAGTCTTCTGTCTGATGCGGCGATTAATGGTCATCGAAAAGTTGAATGTACTTGCTACAGTGTGTCGTTAACGGCTTGTCAACTAAATTCAGATTCGACCGTCATCAGCTTTCCGTCCCATCATGATTTATTAAGTTTCCACCTTGATGCGCGTCTTTATACGGCCACCTTCTTGAGCAAATTTTCGAGAGTGCATACGATCACATGGCTTTGCGATCGCAAACTTGTAATGCGCGCTGACACCGAATTCCTTGGATCGCAATTTGCTTTCCACCAACACATTTTTCCTACACAAAATAAGTCAATTAGCTGTTTTTTTGCGATGGGCGCATGCGATCACAATATTCTTAGTTTAACGCTTTGGGACATGATTTTTTATATTTTTACCGTCGCATTCCTTCATTGTTTTACTTATTTGCGTTGTAATAATGTGCATTTCTACCTGTTATCACACCCCCAAATTTAAAACAATGCTTGTCCTCAAGCATAAACTAAAGATTTTCTTTAAAAAGTCAGCCGCCTTTTCCTACCTAGATTTCTCGAGGTGTTTCCAAATGATTAAATTCAAAACTTCAGGACCGCAAGTTTATGAACCAAAATCTTCTTAATTTCTATCCTGGTCTCTTCCTAAAATATTTCTAATGCTTAAGGACCGCAAGTTTAACCTTAAAAAAGACTCTACTTGTTTCCAGGGTATCGCATGATTTATTTCAAAACTTTTTCAACCGGAGTGTTTCCAAATGATTTTTATCCTTGCGCGGTTTAGATATTCTTTTTGTGACTTTGCACTGATACAAGTTCTTCGCCTTCGTTTCGGCTTGCCCTTACGGGTGTTATGCAAGCACCCAACTACGAGCAAGGCACTCTTACTCAATCTAAACTCATGCCCATTTTGGCAATGGAGTTGCGATCACTTAATTTATGCGTTGATCACGATTCCTACCTTCATTTTGGCTTGCCCCCATGGGTATCATGCAGACATCTAACTACGAGTAGGATCTAATCTCAACATTATGTTTTTTTGTTTTGAATTATCGAAAAGTGGCAAGGTTGAAAGTGAATACCTTCATTTTGGCTTGCCCCCATGGGCAGAAATGTACGTTATACAATGCTAAGTTCTTAAACAATGTTGGCTTGTGTTGATAAAATATGTTAGATTGCGTCCAAAAAGCATCAAATTTATAATATTGCGGTTGCATGCGTTCATCGCATAGAAACAGTTGATTTTTGTATTTTTATGCAGAATGTGCGTTGACGCAAGGCGAAAAGAGCGATCATAAGAAATCAACAAATGAGCGCAGCATTACCGCAAAGCTTTGCAGTGATTTGTGTTTGCAAACATCTGCTCAAGAAGGATCGTCGTATAGAGCCGATGCAACTTGGTGGGTGCATCTGGGTGAAAGGCATAATTAATCGCGATGGTACAGAAAGCTGATGACGGTCGAATCCGAATTAAGTAGACAGCCATTAACGATAACAAGTACATTCAGCTTTTGGTGACAAATATTCGACGCATTAGTCAGGGAATTAAAGCCATCTCATCGATGCAATCATAAGAGAGAAGCCGCCTTTCACCCCAGAAGCTCTATAAATACCAAAGGCATCCTTCAGAAAAGGGGTTCTGAAGTTCTGAGAATTAGAGAATTTTTCCTTAAATAGTTTAGCCTTTTTCTTAGATTTTCTTTTGTTTTAAGGCAGAAGTGAGAGAAGGAGGTTGTGCCGACAGATCGTTCTGGTAAGCTTGGGAGAGCGCCAGAAGCTTCAAGATCAGAGAGAGGGCCAGCTCCTGCAGAAGAAGGAATATCTTTTGAAACCGGTGATGCTCAGATGATCTAGACTGTAGAACAATTCAGGGGACGGCGTGGCGAGGACCCGCACGTCCACCTCCGTAGCTTTATAGAAATCTACAATACTTTTGTGTTCTCGAACATCTCTGTCGAGGAAGTTCGACTAACTTTGTTTCCATTTTCTCTTTGTGATCAGGCAAAGAGATTGGTGTATTCCCTCGAGCCGAGAGAGATCACTTCTTGGGAATAGGTCGTACAGAAGTTCATGAAGAAATATTTTCCACCTATTGAGAATGTTAGACGAAGGAAATTCATAACAAATTTTGAACAAGACATGGACGAATCGCTCAGCGATGCCTGGGCGAGGTTTAAGAGGTTAGTCCGAGACTGTCCACACAATGGATTTCCAGACTGCCTTCAAATGGAAATCTTTTATCATGGTTTAAATCCCGCCTTGCAGACCGCTACCAATGCGGCAGCCGCTAGTGTTCTGCTTGATAAAACGTATGACGAGGCTAAGAATATCTTGGATCACATCTCTAAAAACCACGAGGATTGGAGAGAGAGTGATCAGAGACTGAGAATCAAGGATAACGATGCAAGTAATGGTGCTATTGCTTCACTACAGAATCAGATGACCGCAATGATGAACTTAATTCAGAGAATTGCAATCAGCAGTCCAACATCGCAAAATGGGCAAGTCAACGCAATTAGTCAAAACACCACAAGGTGTGCGACTTGCGGTGATGGGCACGCAATGGAAGAATGCCCGTAGAATCCATAGTCCATTTACTTTGTAAAAAATATATCATTTTTGAATACCTACAACCCCAAGTGGAGATACCACCTCAATTTTGCATGGAAGAACCAGCAGTAGAATTTCCAATCTGTGGTGCAGAAAGAAGGGCTACCTGGATTCTTCCCGCGCAATAATAGTTAGACAAGCAATCAAACCAGTAGCTTGCAACCACTGCAATCATCCTCCTTGGAGAGCCTGTTGAAACAATATATAGAGAAAAACGAAACTGTGCTTCAAAGTCAGGCTATGTTCATCCACAATCTAGAATTACAGATAGGCCAGATTGCAAGTGAGCTAAAGAACAGACCGCAAGAGGCTCTGCCGAGTTTAAAAAGGATACTTCAAAAAAATGCGTCCCTAATGACTTTGTATCGCATACTATCGTAGGGACTGCTTGTTTCTTCTTCTGTCAGGAATTCCTCAGGTCCATGGAGGTTTTCTCACGATGCAAGTCTCCTCCGTGATATATCTAGACTCTTTGTTCGTTGACTTTGAATGCGTTGGTCCCGTCCTCATTGGTTAACTCAACTGCTCCATGCGGGAATACCTCTTTCATTATAAATGAACCAAACCATCGTGACTTTAATTTTCCGGGAAAAAGTCGCAGCCGAGAATTGTATAACAAGACCTTCTGTCTGACTTAGAGATTCTTCTCGCATAGTTGTTTGTCATGCCAACGTTTTGCGTGCTCTTTGTAGATATTGGCATTTTCATATGCTTGAGTTCTCCATTCATCTATCTCGATCAACTGAAGTTTCCTTGCCTCCACTGTGGTCTTCAAATAAAAATTGAGATTTTTCACTGCCCACATTGCTTTGTGCTCCAATTCAAGCGGTAAGTGGCATGCCTTCCCATACACCAGCGCATAAGGGGACATGCCTATAGGTGTTTTATAGGCGGTCCTATATGCCCACAAGGCATCGTTCAGCTTCATGGCCCAATCTTTGCATGAAGGATTCACCACCTTCTCTAGGATCATTTTGATTTCCCTATTGGACACCTCGGCTTGGTCGTTTATCTGTGGACGGTATGTGGTGGCGACCTTATGGAGGATATTATATTTTAGCAGCAATTTGTTGATGACGCTATTGACAAAGTGGAAGCCTTCATCACTTATTATGGCACGTGGGGTGCCAAAACGAGTGAAGATAATTCTTTGCAAGAATTTAGAGACTATCGTTGCATCACTTGCGACACACAATACCGCTTCAACCCATTTGGAAACATAATCGACGGCCAACAGAATGTAGTTGTGACCATTTGATGGTGGGAATGGTCCCATAAAGTCTATGCCCCATACGTCGAATAGCTCCAATCTAAGATAATATTCATTGGCATCGCATTCTTCCATGAAATGTTTCCCGTGCATTGGCACCTGCACATTTCATCGAATAGTCTCTCGCGTTCTTGAATAAAGTTGGCCAAGAATACCCACTTTGTAACACTTTTGCTGCTGTGCGTTGACCTCCAAAGTGTCCACCATACGGTGAGTCATGGCATTGGGATAATATGCGCTGGTGAATAGCCTCTGGTACACATAGATGCAAGATCTGGTCTAACCCCCTCTTGTAAAGATTTGGCTCGTCCCAATAATAGGATTTACATTCATGTATGAGCCGCCTCTTTTAATGGGCTGTGTAATTATCTGGAAATTGTTCACAGACCAGATAATTGACCACATCTGCGTACCATGGTATCTCTTCAATTTTGAACAGCTGCTCATCTGGAAGGTTGCGTTCACCTCTGACTAGTTCCGATCGACTTCTAGATTTTCTAATCTTAATAGGTGGTCCGCAACCTGGTTCTCCGTCCCTTTGCGATCAATGATTTCCATGTTGAATTCTTGAAGAAGGAGAACCCATGAAATCAACCTCGGCTTTGCAACTTTCTTGGTCATTAAGTATTAGATTGTCGAGTGGTTGGTGTGAATGATCACTTTGGATCCCAGCAAGTAAGCTCTAAATTTTTCCAGCGCAAAGATCACCGCAAGAAGTTCTTTTTCAGTGGTAGTATAATTTTCTTGGGCAGGGTTCAAGGTTCTACTCGCATATGCGATAGGGTGTAGCATTGTTTTTTTGTTTTGTGCGAGCACCGCCCCCATCACATAACCGCTAGCATCGCATATCAGCTCAAATGGTTATGTTTAATCAGGTGCAATCAATACAGGTGCGGTTATTAATGCGTTCTTCAGTATCTTGAATGCGTTGATGCACTGTGTATCAAAGTCAAGCGTTCTATCGGCCTCCAGCAACACACTCAATGGTCGAGTAATCTTTGAAAAGTCCTTTACAAAACGACGATAAAATCCTGCATGTCCCAGGAAACTTTTGACAGCATTCACATTTGTTGGAGGTGGGAGCTTTTCAATGGCCTTAATCTTCGCCTTATCCACCTCCAGCCTTTCTTTGGAGATTTTGTGCCCGAGCACAATACCTTCATTCACCATGAAGTGGCACTTCTCCTAATTCAGCACAAGGTTTGTCTCTTCACATCTCCTTGGTATCTTCTCCAGATTGTTTAGACAGACTTCATACGTTTGCCCGTAAACTGAGAAGTCGTCTATAAAAATTTCCACTGAATCTTCCAGATACTATCTATAAGGGACCTTTTGTCTAAGGCTAGTTATGGCTAGGCTGGGGTTCTTAAGTTGACGGCATAACACTCCTACCTGAGAACCTACCTGAAAAGGTGAATTAGATAGATTTTCAACAAGCATGCGACGTTTTGGTCAAAGACTCCGTTAAAGAGTTTAATGGATGATGATCAAAAGTTGTTCAACTATCCAAGGTAAAAGTTACTCTTAGGAAAACCTAAAAGTCACTTAATTAAAATCCTTAGCCGTGTTTTTTCTAAGTAAGCTAAACCCTAGGTTATAAAATACTCAGTGGGAGGAGGAGGCGTATCAGATATGTCTATGATTCCACTCACGTTTCTCCCTGTATATTCACACCGTGAGATTCATGCTTGGCCTCGAGATGCCCAGGATGCATCCCCCTTCGGATGGTGTTTGCATGAGTCAATATCAAGGTGAACGGAGACAGTGTTTATAGTAAGTGGGTGAAGGGTGTGTGACAACACATCCTATGGTCTCTTTCATTGGTTCAAACCGTGAGATCATTTTGTACTCCCTCGTGTTGCCTTCGGAGCGGCCCTCTTCGGATGGGTTTTGTGCAGTTGGTCAATATCAAGGTGAACTCCAAAAATGGATAGGGTCGCTTTAGGTTTTGCCCCAATCGAATTTTTTCCCTTCGGATTGACCTTTTGGGATGGACCTCTAGGGCTTAAAATGGTGGATCACACTTACGGGAGATTGTTAAGTAAGTTAACGATCTCTTGGCCAAATCAATGATGGCTAGTCATTATAGAAGCAAGAGTTATTCTGGTATTAATGATTGGTTGAGATCTTCTCAATTCAGAGGAGGGATAACTGACCTCCCTTCGGCAGCTTTTGTCCTAAACCTTTGAAGCGTCATTGCGAAACTAGATGTCACACGGGGTTCATGTTAGTTTTGCTAAAACGTTACTGGATAATGTTTTTGTAGTTCCTCATATTAAGAGGAACTTAATCTTGGTTTCTTATCTCATTGAACAAGGCTATATCGTCTTCTTTTCTGAGAATAAAGTGTTTATTTTCAAGAATGGAATGGACATTGGTTATGGTTTAATAGAAAATAACTTATATGTACTAAGACCGTTAGTCATAAAAGCCTTGTTTAACACTGAAATGTTCAGTACGGCAACAACAGCTAAAAGACCAAAGGTTTCTCCAAAAGAAAACGCCCATCTTTGGCATCTAAAGTTAGGTCACATCAACCTCAATAGGATTGAGAAGTTGGTGAAAAGTGGAATTCTAAAAAGTTTAGAAGAAAACTCTTTGCCGGTATGTGAACCATGCCTCGAAATCAAGATGACCAAACGACCTTTTACTGGAAAAGGTTACAAAGCCAGGAAAGCCTTGGAGCTTGTACATTCAGACTTCTGTGGTCCTATGAATGTTAGAGCTCGAGGTGGGTATGAATATTTCATCTCTTTCATAGATCATTATTCAAAGTTTGGGTATCTCTTCCTAATGCAATGTAAGTCTGAAGCCCTTGACAAGTTCAAGAAGTATAAGGCTGAAGTTGAAAACTTGTTAGGTAAGAAGATAAAAACACTACGATTTGATCATGGTGGAGAGTATATGGACCTCAAATTCCATAACTATATAATAGAACATGGGATTGCGTCTCAACTCTCAGCCCCTGGTACACCTCAGCAGAATGGTGTATCAAAAAGAAGAAACATGACCTTGTTGAACATGGTTCGGTCTATGATGAGTTATGCTCATCTTCCAGACTCGTTTTGGGGTTATGAGTGCAGATTGCATGTTATATCCTGAACAACGTTCCCTCGAAAAGTGTTTCTGAAACACCTTTTGAGTTATGGAGAGGCCGTAAAAGAAGTTTACGCCACTTCAAGATTTGGAGCTGTCCAGCACATGTGCTAGTGACTAACTCAAAGAAGTTGGAACCACGCTCGAAGGTTTGCCTCTTTGTAGGTTATCCCAAGGAAATGGGAGGAGGATACTTCTATGATCCAAGTGAGAACAAAGTGTTTGTTTCCACTAATGCTATCTTCTTGGAAAAAGATCACATGAGGGATCATAAGCCACGAAGTAAGCTCGTTTTACGTGAGATCTCAAGTGAGGCTGAGACTACTGAGGGTTCAACAAGACTTATTGAACAGGCCAACAGATCAACAACAGTTGTTGAGGTCGAAACGTCTAATCAACCAGCTCAAGAGTTGAGACTGCCTCAATGTAGTGGGAGGGTTATGAACCTACAAGATCGCTACATGGATTTGACTGAAGCCCAAAACGTCATCACGAATGATTGGGTCGAGGATCCATTGTTTTTAAGAAAGCAATGGTGGGTGTTGACAAAGATGAATAGGTCAAGAAGATCCTCAAGTATCTTCGGAGAACGAGGGTCTACATGCTTGTATATGGAGCTAGGGATCTAATCCTTATGGAATACAACGTTTTTTATCCCTTTATGAAGGTCCTCACGGCTAAAGTGTTCGAGGGTCACCTGGATAGTCTGGGTCTGCGGGACATGCAACATCTTGTCTAGGGCAAGTGGGAGATGATACTGGGGTATGCCCTAGTTTATTGTATATTGTACATGTTTATATTGTATTGTACATTAGTCTCCCGAGTCATTAGGACAAGTGGGAGATTGATAGGATTAGTGTCCTAATTCTCCTAGAGTCTCGTTGTTTTGTAAAGATACACATTGTTCAATGAATAAAATAAGTGTTATTTAATTCAAGCATTTACTCATATCCAATAAACAAAGCTTCTTGGTTATCTTATGTGAATTTAAGCATGTATATGTGATGTAGAAGATGATCATGACTTAAGTGATAACCTAAATCGATCTGTTGTATAAGGATTAAGGTGGGATACCTGATCCTGGTGACACTATGGATACAGCCCGCTTTGTAGAGGTTTGTAAGTATTATAAACTACTATAGATGGTTGATCCTGACCATTCATGTGGAGACGTGGAGCGGGGGTGTCCTATACAAAGAGTTATTATAAGACCTGGACCACGAGATGACTAGACTTTGTATATAACGCCGTTGATACTAGAGACTTGCATCTCACCTAAACGACCATAGGTGACATGACCTCAATCCTGAGTGTTTTGTGAACTCCTGCCTTTGAGGGTGGTCCTTTGATTAGTATGGGTGAGAGTGGCCAGATTGCCAACTCAACATGCCTACCTTTTTGGGGACCTGTCTAATCTGGGAGTTGGGAAATCAATCCACAAGATGGAATTCACTCCTTTCCCGAAGTAGGGATGAGTAGAGAGATTGCTCCCTTAAGGGCTGATTTTGGGGCTTGACATAGTGGCCACAGCTTTTCTTTGGAAGAGAAGACTCAATCATAGTAGGACTGTGACTTATGTTCATTAGAGGGATCAGTGGTACTTAAGGAGACAAATGTAACTACAGGGGCATAACGATTATTGGCCCAACTGTACTTATGAGTGATCTGTGAAGGGTTGTCACACTGTTGATTGGTTAAGATGGACACATAATATATCTGTACTAAGGAGAGTTCAGCTGTCGGTTTTTAGTGGAGTGCCTGGCAGTTAACGGATGGTGGATCCCGTGACTAAAGAGTTTAGTCAGTTATTCACGTACCGTTGGAGCTTCGGAGCTACAGGTCCATGAGATCCCCTTGGTAGCTTGGATTTTGTTGAGGATCAGTTCGTGGTGTTGATTTGAAATGTTTAAATTGACAAGAGGTATTTTGATTATATATGATATAATCGGTATGATGTATAAGATACATCTAGTGGAGGATTGATGTAAATGACATTTACATTAAGTACCATGGAATAGAAAAAGAACTATGGTTTATATGTTTCATGAGATGAAATATTAAAACTATAGGTTATAAATATAGTATGATAAGTTGGTTATCATTTATATTTATAATAATATTAATTATTGGATAATTAATACTTTTTCTTTTAAATAACCAAAGTATTGGGTGGTTATTGGATCATGGTAACCGTGAGTTTAAAAGGAAATTGGTTTCCTATTTTGAAAAAGAAGTTTTACAAAAAGTTTGAAAAGGATTTTTGAGTTTTCTCTCGACATATAAAACTCATGGTGGTCGTCAAGTAAATACAGATTTACTAAACGATGGTTGGATGAGCTAAACGATCATGCAGTGTTTACTAAATGATCGCATAACTTTGCTAGACGATCGTTGGCCCAAGGTAAACGATTGTGTAGTGTCTGTAGGCGACAGACCGAGCTAAACGATCATATAGCTTTTGCTAGACGATCGCATAACTTTATCTAAACGATTGGGCATCGACCTATACAATAGGTCTAAGCCATTTCTCACTTGCCCAGTCGTGTACGCGATCGTTGTTTCCTCCGTTCGTCTGCCTCATACCAAGTTCGAACAGAGCCCACCCTTTGGATTCTCACATCGAGAATACCAAGGTCGCCTTGTTGGTGGTGTCTGACTCAACTTGACATCGTCAAGGTTTTCTGGAGGCCGTTCGTGGTGCTGTGGAGGCCGTTTGTGTTACGGAGGAGTTCGTGACCGAGGAGATCATTGAGGATGAGCGCGAAGTGTTTGTGTGGTATTCGTGTTATGTATCGGTCGTGTAGATCGGGCGTTCGAGGTCACTGTTGTTCGAGCGATCGTGCGCATCGGAGCGTGGAGACGCATCCTCATATGTGTGCGTAGAGTTTGATCTCTATTCTTTTGTATTGTACATGTTGTCATTTCTGCATTGTAATTGTATAACCGTTTGTTTGAAGTCAACTGTAAATATTTTTTCATTCATGATTATAATTTGGAATAATCTTGTTCTGCTGCTCATGGAAATCATCGCTTCTGATTTTCTTCAGCGATGATACTGCACTTCATCATTTTGCTTTTTCTTAACTCTCTGAGGGAATGGTGGCAGTTGTACTTTCACGGTTTCCTGTTCTATAGGCTTAGAAGTAGACGCAACTTCTAGTTCCATCGTCTCATTTTCTTCTGTTAATCTTGTGTCAACGAGGTCTTGGATTCCATCGCAACTGGATTAGTCCCACTTGGCTCCGTCTTTTCTTCCACAATTGTCTTTCCACTTCGCAAAGTCACAACTTGGCATTGCTCCTTTCCTGTATTCCCCAGGTTGCGAGGGAGCTCAGTTGAGCTCGGCAACGTCCCTTGCTGTATACTTTTAAGCTCGCCCGCAATCTGTCCCATTTGGATTTTGAGATTGCGGATTGAAGTCGCTTGATTCTGGAGCACTGTCTCGTTCTTTTCTATGTACTACTTTAATAGGCTCTCCAGGGAAGAAGATTGCGGCGCTTGCAAGCTACTAGCTTGATTTTGCGATTGACCGTTTGTTCACGGAAAAAATCCTGGTGGCCCTTCTTTTTGTGTCATAGGTTGATAACTTTGTTGTTGATTTTTCCATGCGAAGTTGGGATGGTTTCTCTACCCGGGGTTGTAAGTGTTAGAGAAAGGATTGTTCTTTACGAAGTAACAGATTGCAGGTTCGTCGGACATTCTTCCATCGGATGCAAATCTCCACAAGTAGCACAACTTGTGCTTTTCTGCTCGATTGCGTTGACCTGCCCTCTTTGCGTTCCCGGGCTAGTGATTGCGATGCCCTGTATCAGATTCATCATCGCGTTCATTTGACTTTGTAAGGATGCAATGACCTCATTGTTTGCGTCACCTTCTCGAATTTTAAGTCGTTGATCGTTTTCCCTCCAATCTTCGTGGTTCTTTGATATGCGATCAAGAATACTTCTAGCCTCGCCATAAGTTTTGTCGAGCAGACTACCAGCTGCAACCGCATTGACTGCTGTCTACGATGCAGGGTTCAAACCGTGATAAAAGATTTCCATTTGGAGACAGTCAGGTAAGCCATTGTGCAGACAATCTCGCACCAATTTCTTAAACCTCGCCCAGGCGATTTGTCAATATCCTATTCAAAATTTGTAATCAACTTCTTCCTTCTTGTGTTCTCGGTAGGGGGGATGTATTTCTTTATGAACTTCTTTACTACTTGTTCCTAAGACGTTATCTCCCCTGGTTCGAGAGAATAGACCCATTTCTTTGCTTGGTCGCATAGTGAAAATGGGAACAACGCTAGTCAAACTTCTTCAGCTGAGATGATTGGGAACACAAAATGCAGATTTTGATGAAACTCCGAAGATGGGTGTGCAGATCCTCGCCACGCCTTCCACCAAACTGTCCGACCGTCTGAATCATCTGCAATATAACCGGCTTCATCTCAAACATCGATCCGTCCAGAGCGAGCCTCATGATTCCTGGGGAGAAATCATAAAGGTTGGGCGATGCATAGTCCCGGATGGGTCTATTGTGGTTGTTCGCCAGGAGAATGGGGTTTGCCATGATGTTGTTTGCGTTTTCTGCTCTGTCTTCCGGTTGTTCCGCCATTCTAGGATTTCTCTCTTATTTTTGTCGGCGGTTTGTCTCTCTGTCATCTTCAGAACGTTCTTTCAATCTATGGGTCATAATTGGGCTCAGGAACTTGTCCTTCGCTCATACGACACCCGTTTCTTCCCTTACCAAAAGAAAGGTAGTGCACAGAGGTTGAAAGTTGCAAAGAAAATCAAAAAGTTACTATTAGCACAATATGTAATGTCGTAGTCCCCGGAAACGGCGCCAAAAACTTGATGCATTGTAATTGTGATGAAATAATGGTATGAAATTGCGGTGATGAGTTATACGTTGCACATGTATATTTTCTTAGTAAAACCCAAGTATAAATCTCACTAGGTTTCCTGGTAAGTCCAGGGTCGAACACAGGGACTATTGAGATACTATGTGTTAGTAAATTTTGTTTCCTTTGTGGTGGCAAAACAAATAAGTTTGGTTGGTTTTTTGTTTAAGTATAAATTCTATGCGACGAAATTAAGTAAGGAGTTGATGATAGCGAAAGTTACAATGAGTATGCGGGGAACAGATTGAGAAGGGATTTAGCTAACACTTCCTAAGACTGTGTTCAAGTTATGCGATCATGCTACACACACACAACAACATATCATCTCTCAATGAAAATGCCATAGTTCCTATTTCTAGAACGCATGTGATGTATACGATAATGTCAATAGGACTTATGTTTAAGCCTCTATTCTTGTCTATGCGATGATGAATGATACATATATACACAAGGTGACCGCATACTATCATATCCTATTTCTAGGGTGCATACGATACATAATAGCAAACAACACTTATCTCTAAGTTTCTATCTCTTGCTTATGCGATTTTAATCTGACTCTCTCAAGCTTAGATTCTAACCTGACTCTCTCAAGTCTAGGTTCTTTCTTTAGACTACTCTCTCAAGTATCTCTAAAGGGTGAAGGACGCATACATAAGACAAGATGATCGCATAAAATGAAGATCTTAGGTCATGCTAGCTAAGCGCTTCTCAACCCATTCAGAAATTTAGCTATTCATACGAAATGTGAAGAGATTGAACAGATGTTGAGATGAGAATTTCATTCTATAAATAAAGTCAGAATACAAAAAAACAATGGAAAGTAGGGATAAGAATCTTGGTAGCAATGTCTTACTCCCCGAGACTTTTACACTATCTTTTTACTCTACTTTGTCCAGAAGAATATCCTTGCTCTCGCAAGTGTCGGCCTTCTCTCCTTTTACAGCGCTTCCCGGCAGTCTTTTGAGCTAACCAGGAATGATCTCTCGGCATCTTCTTCTCTTTGCTCGTCTCCGCCTTCTAAGTATAAGATCAATTACAGACTAACGACTATCTATTTATATGATCTATCTTCTATGTTTATGACGAACTATGTCGAACTATTTGGCTAGCTCCTCTATCGGTGGTGGCCTTCAGTATTTATAGAGCTCAAGGTGAAGAAGTTTTTCCTCTAATGATTACAATGATGGGAGGTCATTAAATCTTATGTCTGATGCGTCGATTAATGGTCATCGAAAAGTTGAATGTACTTGCTACAGTGTGTCGTTAATGGCTTGTCAACTAAATTTGGATTCGACCGTCATCAGCTTTTCGTCCCATCATGATTTATGAAGCTTCCACTTTGATGCGTCGTCTTTATGCGGCCACCTTCTTGAGCGAATTTTCGCGAGCGCATATGATCGCATGGCTTTACGATCGCAAACTTGCAATGCGCGGGGACACCGAATTCCTTGGATCGCAATTTTCTTTGCGCCAACGCATTTTTCCTGCACAAAATAAGTCAATTAGTTGCTTTTATGCGATGGACACATGCGATCGCAATATTCTTAGTTTAACACTTTTGGACTTGATTTTGTATATTTTTACCATCGCATTCCCTCATTGTTTTACTTATTTGCGCTATAATAACGTGCATTTCTACCTGTTATCAGCAATCCCATATGCAGAAGTGATGCAAACTAGCTTTACGCCCATATCACAACTCCAAAGGTGTTCTGGCAATAATCTTGGAAGGAACACAGTTGAGGATATAAGTTGCAGTATCCATTGCAAAACCCCTAAAACGAGTTTGGTAAGGAAGCGTAACTCATCATCAACCAAACCATGTCTAACAAGGTTTTGTTTCTCCTCTCTGATACACCATTCTACTGAGGTGTACCAAGCCAGAATCATCATTCTCCCTGAAGCAAGTTTCCAAAACTAGTAAATCATGTTTACTTTGTTTTGCCTCGGCCTTAGCCTTCTTCTTCTCCTTTATCCAGTGAGGACAATTCCGCTTCCAGTGCCCATCCTAGTTGCAATAGAAACACTTTCCTTTGTCAACCGGTGTTGGTCGTCTCTCCCGTTGTGTGACAGGGCTATGGGTTAGCAGGTGTCTTCCCCTTCCCTTTACAACCCTTCTTCTTCTTCCACTTAGAAGTGTTAGAAGTAGAAGGTGCAAACTTTGTTCCTGAGGTCGAACCCCGATGGAACTTCTTTGAAGATGAAGCAACATTTGCCTCGCCTACCTTATTCTCCTTACTTTTCAGCAAGGATTGGAATGTCTTCAACTCATTAAGGAGAGTTGTAAGAGTATAGTCAACTTTGTTCAGTATAGCGTTACTAACAAAGTGCAGGAAGCTGTCTGGCAACGAGTGTAGAATGATACTAATCTGGCTTCCCTCATCGATGTGTGACTCATTCATCTTTGCCACATTGAAGTGGATCATCATGTTCAGAACATGTTCACAAACAGATGTGCCTTACTTCATTTTGGAGTTGAAGAGGCATTTAAGAGTTTCATGTTTGAGTTGTCCAGACGGTTGTCCGAACATTCCCTACAGGGACTCCATGATCTCACGCAGCGAGAATAAAGGCTCATGCTTCTTGGCTAAAGCGTCATTTAGACTAGTTAAGATGTAAGCTCGGGCCTTCTCGTTCACTCGTGTCCGTCTCTCATAGGCCTCCAAAACATTTCGAGTGGCGTTTTGGGTCGGAACAGGAGGACACTTCTCCGTAAGGACGAACCTTAGATCATCAATGATCAAAATTGTAGTTATCATGTGTTTCCGACTAGCATAATTCTCTCCAGTCAACTTATCGGCGCTTAATAGAGTTAATGTGGCTGCAGCTATTCTAACGTTGCTGAAAAAGAACAAACTTAATGAGTCTATGCATTACCACTTTTAACACCAATTTTAGTTTTAGCAAAATAGTTTCCATGTACAAGACATCTATTTCGCAATGATGCTCCAGCAAGGCAAGACAAAAGTCACCAGTGGGGTGATCAAATGCCCCTTCACTAGGATGAGACATTCTCAACCATCAAGCAGAAACAACTCTTGTAACTGACACTAATAGTCACCATTTTTTGATCTAGAACTATTAACCTTTAACAATTCTGCATAAGTGTAACCCCTCATTTTTGACCCTAGACTCCTGCCCTAATGCACTCACTATAAGGAAAAAGTAGATTAGGACAAGACTAAAGTGATCTGATCCTATACAGGAGATCAGATAAAGAGTCGTGCAAAACTGCCATCCTATAGGGGGACACTTCCAGGATGCCTCGAGGCGATGCACAGAAACGCTATCCAACAATGAGAGAGACTGTGGGATATGTTGTCACACATCCCGCTCCCACTTACTATGAACATTCTCTCCATTTACCTTGGTATTGACCTACCCAAACACCATCTTTTAGGGGGGCACTCCCAGGGTGCCTCGAGGCCAAGGATAGATCTCACGGTGTGAACATAAAGGGAGAAACGTGAAGAGGTTTAAGTAAAGTATCATATACCCCAAGTACCTCCCAATGAATGTTCTACCTAGGGGTTCATTAACTCAGACCATCCGGCTACTGATTTTATCTAAGTGTGTTTAATTTGCTCAAATACAACTCTTGTCTTTGAAATTAAACAAGTTCAAGTTAAGTCCCATTAAACTCTTTAACGGACTATCCTCAAATTTGCATACAGGTAGGTTCTTAGGTAGGGGGTGTTTCATTTTCGTCGGCTTAAGTACCCCAGCCTAGACAGAACCCACCTTAGACAAAAGGTCGTTTATAAATAGATTTCCTACATATTTAATCTTTTATTAGTCAATTTAATCCTATTAAACTGATTAGAAGGTTAAACCTTAGGTTTCTAATCTTATTAGAACCGTGATCTTAGGTTTATCTCTATCAAGTTTTAAAAGTCTTTCAAAAACATGATTCAGGCTTAAGTTCGCATGCATGTCTTTCTTATTGATTTTAGTTCTAATTTCCCTTATAACTCTTATAAAAGAAACAACCAAAACCATTCACATTGCTAGGCATAACTAGGTATTTATAACTCTTATAAATTTAACCTATGTGTCATGCTTCATGCAATGTCCAGTCATTACTATATATAACTCTTATATACTTAGTAATGAACAAAGCATACATGTTTTCATACATCCTTATACTATAACACTTATAATATAAAGATGATGCATAATATACTTAATGTATGCATAAATATAACTATTATATTATCTGATGCATGAACATGCTCTCAAGTAATTTAATCATGCAAACTACAATATCATAACTCTTACAATGTAGAGATGATGCATGACCAATGCATAACCTATTGTAGGATTTCAACTACATGGCATACCAAATGACATATAATAAAACATACATCTTATGTACATTCACAAAATTAATGGACCGAGATGATTAGACTCAAAAATTGAAAATAAATCTATTACAAAAAAAACATCGAGCAAACTGGTTCACAAGCGAACCAAATCTTGAACCACCCGGAAGAAGTCTTCCTTAACCGTTTAGTAAATTGGGCGAGTGACCACAATCGCTTAGCTACGATTGAGTACCATTAAAAATGTGATGAAGCATGCAGCCACTCAATCGTTTAGCACACTAAATTTAAACAGCGCAAGTCTAAGCAATCGTCTAGACGACTACAATGTTGTGAGGCATGATCGTCTAGTCGATAGAATAACAAGCATCAAGTAACAATTACTATGCAATTGTGTAGTCAGTGACTAAGCGATGAAGCTTGCTGAGCTACATGATCGTTTAGTGTGCACGCGTCCACCTTATAGCCGAGTATCCCATACTTAACGATCGCTTATCCCCATCGTTTACACGATCTGACCAATGCTTGGTCTTCTTCATCCTCGAAGAAATGCATAACTCATTGCTTTGAACTTCATCACGAGCGACTCAAACTGACTCAAACCTTTTGAAGTCTCTGATACCAATTGAAGGAACTTTTATCAAAGAGAACCGATAAGCAAAAGCAAGATCGATCCAAATTCATTGTGACGGAATTACAAGCATTCACAAACATACAAAACAGTTATGCATCTTCTAACAAATTATGACATACTATAGAAAATAAATACAAAAGGAATTAGAGATATACCTTTAAAAAACTTCTCATTTATAGACCTCTCGCTCTCATGAAAACTTAGACCAGCAACCTCTCGCTGTCTCTACGATTGTCTAGTTTATCGTTTGGACAATCACAAACAATCTTCTCCATCAACAAGTAACCTATCAGACATCACCACTCAGTAACCTTGGTATTCTCAGAGTGAGAATCTAAGAGGTGTGGGCTCTGTTGGATTTGGTAGAGGGTTGGAGAAAACAATGATCAAACTATACGATCAAGCAAGTGGGAGAGTATATTGTCTATCGTATAGACTTTATGCTTGATCGATTAGTAAAACTCAACAGGTACACGATCGTTTAGGAAAATAGGCGTGATCATTTACACGTTCATTTAGAGAATCTTGCTTGCTACGCGATCGTTTAGTAACTTTACACAATTGTTTAGATAAAGGCGCGTGTACACGATCGTTTAGAAAAATACTTGAAGGCTATCGTGTAGTCTCTCATGAACTAAACGATTAGAAGTGTACTTAATGAAGCGATTCATTTACAAAATGAAAACATTTTTCATTTTATTCTTCAATTATGAAAAACGGAACATAACCTCACACTTCACGCACGGTTAAAGGAGAAACCGCCTATGGTTATCGGATAATTGTTTTTAATTATAAATAAATATAATAACTAACTTATCATATTATATTTATAACCTCTAGTTTTAATATCACATCATATGTAAAATTTAAGCCATGGTTCTTTTCTCCTTTACTCGATATAAATCATATTTATATCATATTCCTCCAATTAACATATCTCATACATCATGTCAACTATATCACATACAATTGAACCAGTTTAATATATAATCAAACTCCCTCTTGTCAATTTGAACACTTCAAACTGACCCAAAAACTGATTCTCACTTGAATTCATTGAGCTACCAAAGAGACCTTATGGACCTATAGCTTGAAGCTCCAACGATACGTGAATAGTTGACTAAACTCTTTAGTCACGAGATCCACCATCCATTAACTACCGGACACTCCACTAAAAACCGACAACTTCACTCTTCTCACTACAGATATATTTCTATGTCCATCGGATATAACCAGTCAATAATACGATAACCCATTCACAGATGCTCGTAAGTACAGCTGGGCCAATTTACCATTTTGTCCCTATAGTTACATTTATCTTCTTAAGTGCCACTGATCCCTTTAATGAACAATACATCATAGTCCTACTATGAGTGGACACCTCTCGGGCCATAAAAAGGTGTGTGGCACTACATCATTCAAGCCCTAGAATCAACCCTTAAGAGAGCAATCTATCTACTTACCCCTGCTTTGGGGAATGAATGAATTCCATCTTGTATAGATGAGTTCCCAGCTCCCCAATCAGACGAATCCCCAAAGTAGCAGGTTTGAGTTGACAATCTGGCCACTCGCACCCATGCAAATCAAAGGACCGTCGTCATAGGCAGGAGTTCCTAACTCATTTAGGATTAAGGTCATGTTACATATGGTCATCTTAGTGAAATGAAGTCTCTGTCATGAACGACGTTATAAAACGAGACTAAACACTTCGTGGTCTGGTCTTATACAAACTTCTTTGTATAGGACACCCCGCTCGCATGTCTCCACATGAACAATCAGGATCAGACCATTTGTAGCATGTCACAATACTTATAACTATCTACAAAGCGGGTCGTATCCGTAGTCACCAAGATAAGGTTTCCCTCCTATATCCATATACTACAGACCATTTTGGTTATCACTTAAGACATGATCCACTTATATGTCTCCACATACATGCTTAAGTTACAACGACAACCAGGGATCTTAGTTTATTGATTTGTGGTAAATGCAACTAAAATATCTCATATTTATAGACAACAGTGAGGAAAATGTCTCATATTATTTCATCACAAGCATTTTTTCATACAGGTATTTATAAACTACATAATCCTACAAGAGTTTAGGGCATCAACCCCAACAATAAATACATCTTCCTCTATTATAATCGTGACTTCAATCTTAACCACAATCATTAGATGTTATACCATTCACCTCTGGAAATGATATATCGAACTATTTGATCGAGATTTATGATTTTCATAAATAGCTCATTATGTTATGAATACATGATATTGCTCATCAAAGTATTAAACAATTATCTTGATATTGCTACTGTAAGAACATGAACAACATAATATATCTTCTTTGCTATATGCTCATTAGTTTACAATCACTTATTGATTTTAAACCATACAACTACTGGTGCATAAAACTAAACTGTGCAATTTTATATAAAATAATGTAGCTTTAGGTTTCTTATTAACATGAGCATTTATTTATTTATGCAACTTTAAGTGCATATAATCAAAATTGGAAGAGTAATTACTAGAATACATCTTTCAAATTTTGTCACAAAATAACAATATATATATATATATATATATATATATATATATATATATATATATACATCCTCTCCATATGAAGTATATAAATGATTAATAAATAACTTTTAGAAGAAATTCAATTGACCATAAATAAAATTAAATTAAATTTCACTAATTCAACTCCCAAGTTAATTCTCAAATAGAGATGTTCCCTTTCAGTCAACTTAAATATCTCAACCTAAACATAACCATCCTGAGATGACTTAAATCTATCAAGCAATTCATGAGGATAAGGAAATGAATGAGGGCATTTGAATTCAATATACCATGCTCAAAATCTAAAATTAGATTAAACAATTAATTCATGCATAGTATCATCATAAACAAATAATAGATACTCATCATAATATGTAAAATAAAACTAACATGTTGGTCATACTAAGTTACATATAAGCTATATATCGTCAACGTTCAATACACATGGTATATATTAGGTACATTATACATATACGCCCGTATATATGAAACGTATAGAAGACGATTGTCACAAATAATAAATAAAAAACAATCCCTACCTTTAGCTTAACAAGAAAAGGGTAAAGCTTTGTACTGATAACGTATTATGAAACTATATTATTATAAAAACAACAAGAACAAGAACAACACAAAAAAGATGGAGAATAAAGGAGAGAGCTCTTTTATTCTCAAAATGTGGGAGATGTATTTCTAAAAGTTTACACACCTTTTATTTATAGTGTTTACAATGGAATAGACACCAAGTAAATAGTGCTTAAAATAGAGAGACAGAGAGTCTAGTGACTAATTAAGAGGAAGAACAAGTTAGTGGTAAGACTATGTAATTAAACGGAAATCTAATAAAAGTCATAATATTTATAACACGTGCATGTTATTATTGGAGAAGGAGAAGAGCAAAAAGAAAAAAAATCTCACTTTAAAAATGCAAGGAGAATTGAATATAATAATTGAATTAACAATGAGATTCAAGAAAATGATAAATGATTTTTTATAAAAATAAACATGATTAAAACAAAAGATCTTCCCATTTGTTAACTCATCCCTCCATATCTCATTTTCCTTTCACATTTTTTCAAATATTCCTTCTATATCTTCATCTTGCCTCTTCATCCTTCCCTATTTTCTCTCTATTCTCTATTCAAATATTCCACAGTAATAATAAACATAAATACATCAATCAAAATAAACGCGATAAGAAAGCACTTATAGTGTTATTGAGAATGTAGAAGAAAGAATCGAAAAAAGAGAAAGAAAACAAAAAGGCAAAGAAAAAAAACGCGCACACACATCAATTGTAGTCACATTGGAGGAGAGAGATTGTCATAAATACAAATATATAGATTGAAACAATTTTTCGTAAACAATGTTGGAGATATTATCGGTTAAAATGCAATTAGAAAGGGAGAAGTGGAAAAAAAAAAACAAAACAAAACAAAAGACAAAAAAAAAAAAACTGCAACACGCATCAATGAGGTCTTCCTTTGTTTTGAAGTTGGAAGAATTGGAGGTGAAAAAAGATAAAATAAATAGAAAAAAAAAAAAAAACACACATGTCAATGGTAATTTTCTTTGTTTTCGATCAAAGCCCTAAAAGGACAAACACTCACAATATTTTATTAGAAAACTTCTCTGAAGATGTTATCGATGAATGTATCAATAGTGCTTACCTTTGTTCTTAAGAAGAGATAGATTGCCTAAAAATCTCTAATCCACCCTTCACATTAATTAAATACATACAGAAAAAATCTTTTGGTGAAAAGTGAAAATATGTTTTATTGGAAAGGTGTGAAGGTGTAAAGGTCTTGAAAGGTTTTGATTATAAATAGATTTGTTAATAACCAACCATTAAAAGCAGATGATATAATGGTCATTAGTTAAAAAACGAGGGGCAAAGTAGGGAGAATCTATAGTAGAGATTCATTATTTAGAAGTTAATTCTGGGTGGCCTGCTGTAGGTTTGAATTTGAGAGAGGATAATATAGTTTAAAAAGGTTTTTCATAAATGATAGCTTCCAATTTCCAATCAACAACGGGGAGATCTATAGGACATACACGAACACATACTTCACAAGCAATGCATTTATCAAATTCAAAATGGATTCGCCCGCAAAAACGCTCCGATGCGATTAATTTTTCGTAAGGATATTGAATAGTTACAGGCAAACGATTTGCATGGGATAAAGTAATCATGAAACCCTGACCAATGTACCTTGCAGCTCGTACCATTAGTTGTGTCAAAAAGTCATTTTAAAAAAAAAAAAATCTTAACCATCTTTTACGTTTGGTAAAACAATCTAAATTAAATATGTTAAAATCACTTTTAAAAACACGCCAATTTTACGTCTACTTTAAAAGCAGAACCCTACTAGCTTTTAGATTCCTCTAAAATCAGGTAGGACTTTTTAATTTTATACTTTAAAAAGAAGATTTGTTTTATATATGTATCTATTTCTCACATAATCAAATCTATTTTCTATTTTTCACAAGTTTAATGCATCAATTTTTTTTAAAAAAAAATATACCATGTTGATTTTTTTAAATAAAACTATTTTCCTTAATATTTAAAAATTAATCTATAACAAACCGAATCTATCATACTAAACAATTATTTAAAATTTAAATTTAAAAAAGTTGATTTTAAGTCTAATTTATTTATTATATCTAAAATAGAATGTTTTGTATTTATTAACCAAACACTTTAATATACTTTTTCAAGTTGAAGCTGAAATTTACTAAAAACTATTTAACTTCTTTTCAATTTTTCTAGAAGCATAGTTGCCAACAATTATTTGAGAAGCTCTCATAATTCTAAATGAAGCTTAATAGATTGTAGATATAGATTATAAATTTAATAAATTGGGATGAATATAGTTTTCCATAATTTTGAATTAATATTTTAAAAAAATAAATAAATAAGAATGACACATGATTAAAATGTCGACAACAAATATATATATGTCATTGCCTCATTTTATATAAATGTAGATGGATATTTTTAGAATAAAAAATTATAGAACAAACAATTTAAAAATATATTCATATTAGTTAATAGATATGTTACACTTTTTAAATAAATTAAAATGTTTATTATTTATATTATATTTATTTTATTGACGTTTTATAATTTTTTTTACGATATAATGAAAATGTCAATTCAACTATCATGTGAAATATAAAAATATTGAAAGAAATATATTAACGATGAGTTATTACTAATTTATTATCAATTTTCGATGAATTGAAGCAATTATTTAATCTAGAGGTGTTCATAGGTTGAGTTAGGCTAGGTTGACAGATTTTTTAGGCCCAACTCAATTGTTCTGTAAAAATCTAATTTAATTATTTTCATATATTGAATTGAGATTAACAACTCAATTTCAATTTATAGAGTGAAAATTTTCTTTCTAAAGTGGAAATAAACTATTTTTAAGAGTCGTTGAAATATTTGAGTTGAGTTGGTTTGGGTTAATCAGGTCATTTATTTAAAATTTTGTTCTAAAAGAAGCAAAACGTAAATATGTAAAAATCTAATTTAATTATTTTCATATATTAAATTGAGATTAACAACTCAATTTCAATTTATATAGTGAAAATTTTCTTTCTAAGTGTAAAAAAACTATTTAAAGAGTTATTGAAGAATAAATTATTAAAAAAATATTGAAATTAAATAAAATTAAAATCAAATATGTATAAATAATTGTGTTATTTAATAAAAAATATATTTTAAAATTAATAATAAACTCGGGTTGGTTCGGGTTATATTAGGTGAACCTATGATTCAACTTAACCCATAAAGTTTTGATTTATTTGAATCCAACCCAATCTAAATGAGTCCCAACTCAAACCAGGATTGGGTTGGATTGATCGATTTTTTTGAATTTTTTTTAAAATAATGTTTTTTTAATAAATAATGATAAAAACAGGGTTGGGGAAAGTAATTTCAAAAGTAGGTGTTTTGGGAAAGTATTGACAAAATTAGGGTATTCCATGTGGCATACTCGTGTACCCGGTACACGAGTAGCATTTAATCCCGTCAGCTGACTGGTTGACCGGTCAAGTGAACTCGTGTACCCGGTACACGATTCGTTTATAATTTTTTTTTTTTAAAGTTAATTGTTAAACTTAACTTAATTCTTTCATTATTGCTTATAACTGTTTTTTTAATTGTTAAACTTAATTCTTTCATTATCAAACTTAATTATATATTTAATCTACAATAAAAACATCTTGCACTCATATTAAAAAAAAATATCATGATATTAAATAATATTTACAATTAGTTCTTTTGAAATTTCCATTTTGAAAATGATACAATGTGGGATTTAAAAACAACCCCCTAGCCTTACTCCTCATGGGGGTTATCTTCGTGTCCCTCTAAATTAGATTTACCCCGTTGTCGCTGTCGTCTACGACGAATACGTCTTCGATCGATATCAGCAACATTGAGTCGTCTTGTTTGTTGAATAATACTTTCTACGTTGACCAATGTTTGCTGACACATTGAACTCAATTCTGATAAGTTGTTCTGCACTGAATATTGTTGAACATCGCCAATAAAATTATTTTGTAGAATAAAAAAAATATTAAACAATATTCATATTATATATATGGAAAATGTCTGATTTTAAATCTCTTACCATGAAGTAATAGTAAGCGTCGTCAGGTGAGATAAATTGCCTCGTGATCAAATTGTACCAGGGAAAGTAGTCGTCTGATACAGCTGGCCCATCTGTTAATTCTCCCTATACACAACGATCATGTCGTCCATGCCAGTAAGATAAATACTCCGCATGGATTCGACGCCAGTCTTGGTCGTGCTTACCTCTTAAATCGATCTGGTGTAGTGATGGGAGTTTATAGGACAACGAAGGTATCGTTTGTTGCATATCGAACAGTCTCAGCACACGATCTGGATGATGCCACTCTACTATATGGAAGCATATAAGATGGCTAACAGTCAACCAGATGTCTTCACCATCACGACAATAATTAGGTAAGGATGACCAAATCTGTGTGTATGGCGTCTAAATAACCTGACAAAAAACTAATAATAATTATACACATAATTTTTTTAAAATATTCATTTATATACATATTTACGGGCGTTAGCATGTCGAATATTTTTCTGTACAGGAGCAACATATTTGCTGACTGTTCAGAGGCAGCTAATACACCACTCCATCTAAAATTATAAAAAAATACAATTAATTTATATTCTTACATAAAATGGTAACGAAATAATTATATAAATAAAATAATATTGACATTGGACGATGATCTGGGGTCTGTAGTTGAACTTGTGGTGCTACAATTGGAAATCGATTATAAGCCCATACTTGTAATAGTACTAGTGGCCCCGCTATTTCCAACGCTTGTGCATTGGAAGCTTGTACAACCATACAAGACATGCACCACCCCAGAGTACATACTAGCATGCTCAAAATTAGACAATAATGGAAGGAATATGAGATGCACCAGAGTATTTGATTTGTCGGCAAATAAAAATCCTCTAATAAGTTGCAGGATGTATGCTCGTGCGTACCTACATACGCTGATGTCGTTGGCATCGGGAGCTAATTCGGGAAATTGGGATGCCAACCAAGGGATACTTAATCTTGATCCCTTCAGATCCTCTGGTAGAACGCCTAAGAACTCTTCACAAACGTTCTTCTAATCATACTGTAGTGAGCCTGTCAGTGGTTGCCCGTTCACTCGTAACCCAAATTGTACGACAACATCCTACAGCGTAATCATACATTCCTTACAGGGCAGGTGAAATGTGTGGGTCTCTGGTCTCCAATACTTAACTAGAGCGATAATCAGGTGCGAATCAAGCTGGATGAAACCAATCTGTGCAACCCCAAGAAAACTCGCCTCTTGAACATATGAAATAATGCGGTGATCAAATGGGATAGTATGTTGTGTAGTCGCCTCCCTCCTCCGACAACTCAACACTATAGTAAAAGAACTATCCCATACTGTCTGTGAACGGTGCGTGTTTTGTTGGTACAATTGTACAGGATTAGAAGGACCTGACTCCATTACTTAAAAAGTTCAAATCATATTACATAATAGAATAAATCATACATAAACTAAATCATACATAAACTATACATAAACTAAATAATATATAAACTAAATCATACATAAATTATACATGCATAAACTATACACTAAATCATACATAAACTATATATAAACTAAGTTTAAAATAAACTCAGCCCAAAAACATGCAAAAACATACATATAAATACAGATTAGCCCAACTAGAGAAAGAAATATACCAAGCAAAAATCGACAGCAAAAAAAGTATGAAAATCGAGCAACACGACCGCTACAATGGAGGATTCGGTGAGGATCAAATTGAGAACTGAAAATCGAGCAAAATTGAAATTTTGGAAGATTCGGTGAAATAGAGGCCTCGGTGAGGAAAATCAACGAGATTTTGGTAAGTAGAAGGGAGGAATCGATGGTCTCGACGAGGGAAATCGATTATAAGCGGCAGTGAGGAAGAAGAATGGGCGTTTTGGTGAGGAAGAAGAAGGGTTCGGGCGGAGGTTTTAAGGCGTGGAAGTAGTGTACCCGGTACACGACTTAGGGTAATCGTGTACCCTCAGTCAAACCTGCATGATTGTCACGCCAAACTGGGCGTGCCAGGTGGCCAGGTACTCCACGATTTAGGCCTTATCGTATACCCGGTACATGATTAAGGTGTAATCGTGTACCCGGTTCACGATTTAAACACCTATTTATTTTTGGGAATACTTTCCTCCAACCCTATTTTTTTCATTATTTATTAAAAAACATTATTTAAAAAAAATCGATTTTATTCAAACATCGAATTTTTTTTAACTTCCCTAATTTACTTACTTAAAAAAAGAAGAAAAGAAAGGGAAAAAAACAATAAACAATGACGGGAGAAATGGGAATGGAAGAGAAAAGATTCACGTTCCCCGGTGTTTGGGCTAGGTCTTTTGCTTTCTTCGTAATTCCCCATGTCCAATTAAAAGCTCTCAATTTCTTCTTCCTGTGCTCCCCCAACCTTTTTCGCCATTGTTGGAGCTTCAATCTTCAGCCCAAACGCTTGATTTTCCCTCTCCATTGACGAAAAGGTAAAATACAACTCATTTCTCACTTCCTCTGGGTTTTCTTCATCCTGCTTTAATTCTGATTATTTGAAATCTGATTCGACTCTAATGATCCAATCTGCCATTTTCCGAGCTGACTCTCACACTGATTGATTTTGAACTCATATGGTGATTGATGAATTGATGGGTTAGATTACGTTGTAAATGTTTGTTTTTATTTCAAATCAAAGAGTTGTGCGTAGGTGGACTTGATCTTTAGTTGGATGGGCAATCCAATTTATGTATCTTATGAATGAATGTGCCTCTCCTAATATTTCTCGAACAATCTCATTTTCCTTTTCTCTTATGTTGAGGCCCGAATAAGCTTCGGAGGATCTCTGGTTTCTTAACGCTCCGATGTGGAAGAGGCTAGAACTGAAAAGAATTGATGCCCACAGTATCGATGAGTTCCCCGGATATATTTTCTAAGGCTACGTCTGATAATTATTTACTTATTGGTTTTTTTTTTTAAAAAAAATTAAGCTTATTAACGCCACTTCTACCTGTTGGTTTCTTTGTTTTCTTTTCTACTTGTTATTAGGAGTATTTTCAAAATCCAAACTAATTTTTGGTAACTTGTTTTTGGAATTTGAAATTTTGGCTAAGAATTTAAATGTTTGCTTAGGAAATATAAAAGTTTTGGTATGTAAATGGCGAATAAACGAGCACTTTTTTTATAAGAAACATATGAATTAAACCAGAGAGATAAAACTTAGGGGCTGGAGGAAGAGAGAACCCCTTCCAAAAGATCTAATTACAAAAGAAATTTCCAATCGTTGTGAATTAACACAATTGGATAATTACAAAAGAATTGGTTGTAGGTATGACACCGTCAAGATGTGAAAAGCTAAAGATATCACAAAAAGAACTAGGATCAGTAAACTTATCTTCAAAAAGTCTTTTGTTTCTTTCAAGCCAACTGAAACCAAAAGTCGAATGGTTATCAAACAACGCCTAAGTTATTATCAATGCTTAATACTGGAAGCCATTTGGATATCTCTAATCTCTGATGTAACAGATGAGGGAGTGCTATCGATTTGTCTTGCTAGTGGTGTTTGCATGGTTGGTGAAAGGCTTGCATGGTAGTGCAGGAGATATTGACCCACAATACAGGTACTAGTCCTTTTGTCTAAGTTTTCTTTGCATATTCTTCATCTTTATTCAAACTATTGAAGCCTGAAGCCTCAATATTCCATTTATAGATGATTTGGTTCCCCCTCAGTTTTATGAATACCTAGTTTTCCCCCCCAATTCTAATCTCGGTATTCCTTTTGCATTCAGTGATCACAACCTATGTTGCGCCTATTTTTATTCAGCTTTGTATAAAGAAATTTAAGTGATGCTAAGCTAATTTCATAGAGTTTTTATAATAGATTCCTTTTTATAGCATAGTTTGTTAGGGGACTAGCTAATAAATGGTAATGTTTGAGCCAGCTTCTTCCTTAGTGTTTCATGGACTTGGTATACAATCTTATCAGTTCAGTGGCTAATTTTCGTGCATCAAGGTTTCTTTTAGTGCATTCTTATACATGGAGGTTAGATGTATCAGTTTTTGTGATTGTTTGTTCGGTTGTTCCCAAAATCTTGCTTATCTTATGCATGGAGGTTAGATGTATCAGTTCATTCAATTGCATTGGATGGTGCCACCATAAATTTAGAAGTACAGTGTTTTTCTGTTCTTTGATCATGCCTTTTCAATTCTCTGTTATTTGATCTCAATACCATAATTTCACAGTAATAAATATCATGAATGGAAAAATAATGTTGTTACATGTATTCGCTGCAGGACTTGCGTTAAACAATGTGAAAAAATAGGATGCATTGATCAGCAATGCTTTCCTCAGTGCAAATTCTCTACGGATGGTGTTTCTGTTGATCAGCCATGGTATATGCAAGAACCACTTTACTTAAGATGGAAACAATGGGACTGCCAAAGTGATTGCCGTTACCATTGTATGGTCAAACGGGAGAGCGAAAGAGAAGCACTTGGTTATCATCCTGTTAAATATCATGGCAAATGGCCCTTCAAGCGTATATATGGGATCCAGGTTTGTCTTATCAAATTTCTTAAGCAATTCCATGTAAGTATGAATTGGAATTGAAATGATTTATGATTATTGTTGTGCATTATTTGCCCAGGAACCTGTTTCTGTAGCATTCTCTGCCCTCAACCTTTCAATGCATTTTCATGGCTGGCTGTCCTTTTTTATCCTTCTATATTACAAGTTACCTTTGAGACAAGACAAGAAGGCATATTATGAATTTGCCAGTTTGTGGCACATTTATGCACTCTTTTCAATGAACTCTTGGTTTTGGAGTGCTGTTTTCCACAGTCGGTGAGCTTTTTAATTTTGTCTTCATGAATTACTGCAAAATCATCTGTTTATATCTTTGGCTCCAGAATTTGTTGTTTTTTTATTAGTATTAAGAAGATTTTCAAATAAATTCGTTCTATGCCATATTTCAAAATTTAAAATTTCTGTTTTTTGTAGCATGCCCTGATTGTTATTATGTGTCATTGAAGTGCAGTGACGTGGATCTGACCGAGAAATTAGATTACTCATCTGCTGTGGCAGTACTTGGGTTTTCACTCATTCTGGCGATTCTAAGAAGTTTCAATGTGAGGCATGAGGCTACCAGAGTCATGGTTGCAGCTCCTTTGCTTGCTTTTGCACTTACGCATATCTTATACATCAACTTCTACGAACTAGATTATGGTAACTATTACTCCTTTTTACCCCATCATACTGCTAGGCCTCCAAGATATTGAACAAATATAGCAATGTCGTAACACATTTCTCACAAGCCTTCATTTTGAACAGTTAGTTTATCAAGTTTACCACATCCCTTTATATCAAAAAAGTTTACCACATCCCTTTTTCTTCATGCGAACAATTCTTCTAAATTTGTTCCCACATATTCAAACCAAACCGCCCATGCTTGGTGGTGAAAAGTCCTCATACTGCCTTCATTATTGACTTTTGATTTTCTTCTACTGTCAATGTCTCTGTGGGTATGTATCCAGGACTGGGTAAAGAACAGACTTCTCAAAGTGAAAATCTATCTAAACGCATCAAATGTCTGTCGATTAAATTACAAATTTAGTCCATGAACTTCGAGATTTGTGTTTAGTTTATTTGGTTCCTAATATCACAAATTTAGGCTTTGTACTTTGCAAAGTTTTTAAAATTCACAGATCTACTAGACGCAAAATGAAAGTTTGGGGTTTTCATGAGGCATAAAGTTCAAATTTATATCTAATAGATCAATTAAAATTTTAAATTTCGAAGTTGCCAGGAATCTATTAGAGACATAATTAAGGGACCTAGTAGACACAAAATTGATAGTTTAGGAACCTATCAGATACTTTTGAAAGTTGAGGACCAAATAGACACAAATGTCAAAGTTCAAGATTAAGCTTGTAATTTAAGTCATGTTTGGTTTATCTGTATTTGTGAAGTTATCGAAGTAACTTCCCGGATCGACCCAAGGCTTAAAAGTGGGGGGTTTAAGCTACAGTTAATATCACTTGATTTATTATTCTTTTCAGTTTCCATATTCTTTTCAGTTTCCATTATCCATGATGACCCTAACAGGTCAAATACGTTGAACATCAACCTGATTTGACCTCCTATTTTCAATTCGAACAATGCCCCAATGTCTGGAATTCTAGTAAGTTCATGACAAATAACCAAAAACTTTTGACATTTTGCAGGGTGGAACATGATTGTTTGTGTTACCATGGGCGTCTCTCAACTTCTAATATGGGCAATCTGGGCTGGTGTAACTCATCATCCTTCTCGCTGGAAACTGTGGATGGTGGTTGTGGGCGGTGGCTTAGCACTACTACTTGAAATCTATGATTTTCCACCGTATGAAGGTTTTGTAGATGCTCATGCTCTCTGGCACGCCACTACCATCCCTCTCACTTATGTTTGGTGGAGTTTTATCAGAGATGATGCTGAGTTTCAAACCTCCAAAATTCTCAAGAAGTCCAAATAGCCTTGTCTCTTTGTTGAATTCCTCTTGCTTGTTCCATTTGGGGTGTTTCTGAAGCTTACTGTTCTTCCCCCGCCCCCCATTCATTTGAAGCTGGAAAAGAAAAATTAGGCATTGTTGTATAACAAACATTTCCAGTTTTTGGGGAGAATGAGGTTGGGACCTTTTATTTTCTTCCTTCCTCCAAGGCCTTTTTTTTTAGGAGCCTAAATTGTACCAGAATTTGGTTTGGATTATTTTATAGATATTTATTGTTCGAAAGCGTTCAGCTTCTATTCCAATTGGTTCAAAGTTTCGATATGAGGTGGAAGGATTCAAACCTATGACTTTGTAGAAGTAATAGAGATTCCAAGGTTTATGGGTTTCTAAGAATTGTTTTTTTCCCTAACTAATTAAGACTATTTTGAAATTTTTGAACTATATCTCGTTATTTATATGTCAATGTGTAAGTTGTTTTGGAGAATCATGTCTACAGTTTACCTTGTATTGGCTAAAATATTATTTTGGTCTCAATACTTTTATAGTTGTTGTCAAATGTCTAATTTTAGTTCATGTATTTTAAAGAAAAAGGTTAATTTTTATTGAAATTAGTTAAATAATAATTATTATTGTCATGCAATAAAATATAATAAGTAAATATGTTTTCAAAATTTAGAGTTGAAATCTAATAAATAATAAAAAGTTTTTGAAAAAATCAACGGTAAACAAGCCGGCACTAAATTTAAAATATCTTGAAAGTACAAGGACTTAAATTGGACATTTGGGAGTATATAGGCTAAAATTGAATAAATTTTAAAATAAATAGACCAAAATAGTATTTTAACTTTATCAATAATACTAACATCACTTCTCTCCAAAAGAAGAAAAAAAAAAAAGTATAGAAATATAGTATTTCAAGTTATAAACTTAATTCTTTTTAAAAATTCAAATATGTATCATAAAATAAAAATCATATAAATTTCTTTTAGAAAAAATATATTTTTGGTCCTTAGGTTTTAGGTTTAGCTTTTGTTTGGTCCTTACATTTCAAAATGTTACACTTTTGGTCCTTATGTTTTGAGTTTGATTTCAATTTAGTTTATAGGATTCAAAATGTTATAATTTTACTCTTTAGATTTTTATTTAAGTTTGGTTCCTAGGTTTCAAGATTTACATTTTAACCTCTATTTTTTTTTTTTTACTAAATACCCACTTCTGTCAATGTCTATTAATTATTTTAAAACAATTATGAAGTGAGATTTTAAAATTAACTTTAACAATTATAAACAAATAGTAAAACTAAATCAATCATAATTCTTTTAGTTTTTAAACTAATTAACAAACATTAAGTGAGCATATAGTAAAAAAAAAATAAGTTTAAAAGTGTAGATCTAGAAACCAAATGATCAAATTGAAACAAAACTCAAATATCAAGGATAAAATTGTAACATTTTGAAACCTATGAACTAAAATGAAATCAAACTCGAAACTTAAGGATTAATAGTATGACATTTTGAAGTCAACCAAATAGAAACTAAACTCAATACTTAGAGACCAAAAACATTTTTTAAAGATAAACACGCTCATAAACAAATAGATAATAATTAATATTCAACCTAATATTTAGTAGTAATTATAACTAGTTTTATGTTTCATAAAGGGAAAAATATCTTTTTGGTCCCTAAGTTTTGAAAAATATGTGTGTTTAGTCCCATATATTTTAAATTGACTAATTTGTCATGATGTTTTAAATTAGCCAATTTGATCGTTGAGTTTTCAAGAATGGGTTTAAAAGAATTTTAAAATTTAATATTAAAAAAATTATAGATGCTTACTTAAGATGAGATGGAATATTTCCCTTTCTTTTTCCCTCCTCTCCCTTATTCTCTCCTCCCTCTTCATTCTCTCTCTTTATCTCTAAACACATATGAAATACAACTTGCTTATCAAATAGGCCCTTAAAGACCAATATATAAATTACAATTATTTTGTCAATATTCCTCCTTTACAATTTCATAATTCGAATATTTATGGTAGAAGCATAGACAATATAAATTCAAAATATAACTGGCAACACTCTTTGAATTCGGAAGTTCAATCTCTATCCCACGATTATTGTACTAAATATATATATATAATTAAATTTAGAAATTGTTACAACCAAAACAAATGTGTATCCGCCATCCATGCCAAATCACCAACAGTACACAACTCCCACAAATTTAGGGCAAAACTGAAATAACAAGAGTTTAAAAATGGAAAATTAAGCCCATATTGTAGACTAAATGGGCCGAAAAACATCCACAAGGCCCAGGCCCAACTAGCAAACCCTAGCCTAACGGAACAGGACGATTGTTAACCAAAGCAACATATAAATACATCCCATTATCCCCTTTCATTTCTTCTGCCTCTCACGCACTCTGCTTGTCATTTCTCTGCCTTTACACCTTCGTAGAGGCTTAAGGGAGGCGCCTTCCTCTGCTCTCCCTCCATTTCTTCTTACAGGTATATTAACTCTCTGTTTGTTTAGTTAACAAATATGTTCTATGAATTGAATTATTGATAATTTTACATGTTATGATTCAGACGAGTTCTTCAGATTTGTATATGGTGTCAATATGGGTTGTTTGATTTGATTGTTTTAGCATTGGGTTTTATTTTTCACAGGCTAACAATCTTATTTTGGAACATTTGTGAAATTTGAAGACTTGTCAAGATGGTTAGTTTCATTTCCCATTTTAAGCTGGTTGCTTTTTGAAATTTTGGTTATGTCTCGATGTAACTTATTATTATTATTTTTGTGGGTCACCAGGTGAAGTTTACAGCTGAAGAGCTTCGTAGGATTATGGACTACAAGCATAACATTCGTAATATGTCTGTTATTGCTCATGTCGATCATGGTAAGATGTTTATCTTTAAATTGTATTTGTTAAGAGTTGCCTTTTTTGGCGATCAATTTTTGTTATATTTTATGAATTGGATTTTGTTTCAAGAGATTTGATATTGTATGGTTAACTTGGGAGTGGAAATTCTTGCTGGATATTTAGTGACATGTTACTTATAATTATATCTAGATTATTACTAGATTTTTAATGTCTGGAATTTATCTAATCTTATTTGGCCATCATGAGCTTATATGTAGTATGAATGGTCATTTTCACGATCTTAGATTTCATCTTTTTCGAATTTCAGGGAAGTCGACACTTACAGACTCTCTTGTAGCTGCTGCGGGTATCATTGCACAAGAAGTTGCTGGCGATGTACGAATGACAGACACTCGTCAAGATGAGGCAGAGCGTGGTATCACCATTAAATCTACTGGAATCTCCCTCTACTATGAGATGTCTGATGAATCCTTGAAAAGTTACAAGGGAGAGAGACAGGGAAATGAGTATCTCATCAATCTTATTGATTCACCTGGGCACGTTGACTTCTCATCTGAGGTTACAGCTGCTTTGCGTATTACTGATGGTGCCCTTGTTGTGGTGGATTGCATCGAAGGTGTTTGTGTCCAAACAGAGACTGTGCTCCGTCAAGCTTTGGGAGAGAGGATTAGACCTGTGTTGACTGTTAACAAGATGGATAGGTGCTTCCTTGAACTTCAAGTGGATGGAGAAGAGGCTTATCAAACATTCCAGAGGGTCATAGAGAATGCCAATGTGATTATGGCCACATATGAGGATCCACTTCTTGGTGATGTTCAAGTGTACCCGGAGAAAGGAACAGTTGCTTTCTCTGCTGGTTTGCACGGTTGGGCATTTACCCTGACTAACTTTGCCAAGATGTATGCCTCCAAGTTTGGAGTAGATGAGGCTAAGATGATGGAGAGACTTTGGGGTGAGAACTTCTTTGATCCTGCAACCAAGAAGTGGACCAGCAAGAACACTGGCACTGCAACATGCAAGCGTGGGTTTGTCCAGTTCTGCTATGAACCTATCAAGCAGATCATTGCAACTTGCATGAACGATCAGAAGGATAAGCTATGGCCCATGTTGCAGAAGCTTGGTGTTGTCATGAAGTCTGATGAGAAGGATCTGATGGGAAAAGCGTTGATGAAGCGGGTCATGCAAACATGGCTCCCAGCAAGTACTGCTCTTTTGGAAATGATGATCTTTCATCTTCCATCTCCCGCCAAGGCTCAAAAGTACCGTGTTGAGAATTTGTACGAGGGTCCACTAGATGATGCTTATGCTAGTGCCATTAGAAATTGTGACCCTGAAGGACCTCTTATGCTTTATGTATCGAAGATGATTCCTGCATCTGACAAGGGCAGGTTCTTCGCCTTTGGACGAGTCTTTTCTGGGAAAGTTTCAACTGGTTTGAAAGTTAGAATCATGGGCCCAAACTATGTTCCTGGAGAGAAGAAAGACTTGTATGTGAAGAGTGTCCAGAGAACTGTCATTTGGATGGGAAAGAGGCAAGAAACAGTGGAGGATGTGCCTTGTGGTAACACTGTTGCCATGGTTGGGTTGGATCAATTTATCACGAAGAATGCTACTCTAACAAACGAGAAGGAAGTTGATGCCCATCCAATTCGAGCCATGAAATTTTCTGTATCTCCTGTGGTGCGTGTGGCAGTTCAGTGCAAGGTGGCATCTGATCTTCCCAAGCTTGTGGAAGGCCTTAAACGTCTGGCGAAGTCAGATCCTATGGTTGTGTGTACCATGGAGGAGTCTGGTGAGCACATTGTTGCTGGTGCTGGAGAACTACATCTTGAGATCTGTCTGAAGGATTTGCAAGAGGATTTCATGGGTGGAGCTGAGATTATAAAATCTGACCCTGTTGTCTCCTTCCGTGAAACTGTCCTTGAGAGGTCGTGCCGCACAGTGATGAGTAAGTCCCCCAACAAACACAATCGTCTGTACATGGAAGCACGACCCATGGAGGATGGACTGGCAGAGGCTATTGATGATGGTCGCATCGGACCACGAGATGATCCTAAAGTTAGGTCTAAAATCTTGTCAGAGGAGTTTGGTTGGGACAAAGATCTTGCTAAGAAGATTTGGTGCTTTGGTCCTGAGACTACTGGCCCTAACATGGTGGTTGATATGTGTAAGGGAGTTCAATACCTGAATGAAATCAAGGATTCTGTTGTCGCTGGTTTCCAATGGGCGTCGAAAGAAGGTGCATTGGCCGAAGAAAACATGAGAGGCATCTGTTTTGAAGTTTGTGATGTGGTGCTTCATGCTGATGCCATCCACAGAGGAGGTGGTCAAGTCATTCCGACTGCTAGGAGGGTAATCTATGCTTCTCAGCTGACTGCCAAACCAAGACTTCTTGAGCCTGTGTACCTAGTGGAGATTCAGGCTCCCGAGCAAGCTCTTGGTGGTATCTACAGTGTTCTTAACCAGAAGCGTGGGCACGTCTTTGAGGAAATGCAGAGACCGGGTACTCCTCTTTACAACATCAAGGCGTATCTCCCTGTCATTGAGTCCTTTGGGTTCTCGAGCACATTGAGAGCAGCAACTTCTGGGCAGGCATTCCCACAGTGTGTGTTTGACCATTGGGACATGATGTCGTCGGATCCATTGGAATCGGGTACCCAGGCGGCGCAACTAGTTGCTGATATCCGCAAGAGGAAGGGATTGAAGGAACAAATGACTCCATTGTCTGAGTTTGAAGACAAGCTATAAAAACACTCATTTGGTTGAATTTTCATGCACCAACACAACCATATG
>NC_143487.1:18103877-18164010 GCF_027475165.1 Benincasa hispida | reverse complement strand
GATGAGGATGTCACTGAAGGTAGTAATGGTGATTTTGGAGCTGATCCCCTCTTACTAACTCCTTCTAAATGTTGAATTTGAGGAATTTGATCACGATGAGACGGCTGGGAGACATGGTGATCTATTCGACATGAGATGACCAACCCTTCCCCCTCCCCTCCACTAATTCCTCAACCTGACATACGTAATGTGCAATGTATAATGCGTGAGAAGGGTATGAGTAAGAGGCATCTCAAACATGCATAGAAACATACAAAATCCTCATGAAGAAACATGAAAAGCAAGTATTATAGAGTTATACATGAGGAACAATCAGAAGTCACGAGTATTTGATAAACTTAACGAGCATGGTTCGTCAGATGGGTGACAAACTATTAGAAGTTTGCAAGCTCTGTGTCTAGTATTTATACAAGGTAATAATTGTGTGTTGGGTTATTGCTAAACTATCATTTAGTTTTGTCTAAATGATAGCTTAGTTTTGCCTAAATGATGTTATACTTGATCATCTAGTGTTTATTACACGATCGTCTAGGATTTCAATACTTGATCACTTAGCTAATTTTTATGTTGATTTGTTTGTTTCTACAGGATGACATTGAAAAGAAACAATGATGACCCCAGTGATGAAGATATGGGCAACAATGATATGGGTAATAATGGAGGGACCTGTCATGATTGTGGCCAGTATAAAGGGGAAGATCAAGAGGGGGGGCAAAATAGCTGATGGTGTGGCTGAATGTGGGGAACATCAAGCGGTTGATCAGGAATATCATGAAGTGGGATCGATGAGGTGATATTGGATGAACCCCTTCCATGAGCAACCCATACCTCATAATGATGTGTCAGTTGAGGAATCATCACAACTGTAGCATTTGCTGGACACAACGGTTGATGAACATAAATAACTGAACGTAGTTGTTGAGGGTCAAACTGTCAATGAAGGCATTGAAATGGAGAGCAGACTGGCCATAGCTGTCGAAAACCCAATGACTGAAGAACGAACCTTCGATGAAGGACAACTGCGACTGAATCTTGTGCATCTATGAATTTGTCGTGGCTCCTCCCCATCATAAGGTATGTGAATTGTCTGACGTCGATCAACACTTGGTACCTTCTGTGGTGGTAAAATTTTGAAGCCGTTAAAGTCCGATCGTTGCTTCTATTCTTGTGACCAACTGGGTAAATCAATTCTGCATACGTACCAAGTATACATTCAACAACAAACCACTTTGTGCACATAGTTTGAACACTTATATTCTGTAGTGCAACTGCAACAATTGCATGCCAACAAGAAATCTCTAAACAATTAAATTCCATGCAACTACACGTACGTGCATGAAGATCAACCCCCCCCCCCCCAAATGTCCATCATCTACATTTAATTACATGCATGTTAACCAGGGACGATACATTCTAAAATTTAATTCCCCAGTCTTCAGAATATCAACTACATAGTCAGAAACGATGTTTGTGCATGCAATTGCGTCTGATGAATGTAAAACCTACCCTGTAGTCATTTGCGTATATGCTCCTACAATTGTGTGATAGGAAGTTTCCAGGCATCCTTTAACACTTCATTAAGGCATTTTGCATGTTTTTGTGGTCATCTTGTCATACCCACAATGGATTTCATAGATTCTTGCCCATCGTTGTACTCCAATTTCTTCAAGATATCTCGTCACACTAGAATACTATTGGAGCTTGGCCCAATATATTTCAAACTCGAACACCTATATGCTTTGGCCGCAAGATAGAAATGTGAGATTATATTTGTTGGGAATGTCCTAAAACTCGCAATTTGTAAACATCAAACATATTCTATTCACGATAAAGGTATTATCGAGACTTCATTTAATAAAAGTGTTATTGAACTGCATTTATTTATTAATCAAATAAACAAACCCATTACTATAATATGAATACTTAAACTTTATGTAGAGACATAAAAGATGATCAAATTTTAAGTATATAGCCAAAATAGTCTATAAGTATATGGATAAGGGTTAGGTACCTTATCCTGGGAACACTATAGGATGCGACCCTCTTTGTATATTGATACAAACAATGTGATCAAAAAGTTGTTCATGTAGAGAAATATGAGTGGAAGCATCTTATGCAAAAGATGTTTGCATAAGACTGAACTGCGAAATAACTACTTTTTTTTTTTTTATAATGACCGTTTACTGTTAAAATTGACTATTTCAAATTGATGACCTAAGGTAACTCGATCTTAATCATAAGATAACTATGGACTCATATTTATTCAAAATTATCCTTTAATTTGCATAGGTAAGAGTGATTCATCATCACTACTCAATAAGCCTCCCATTTTAGGGGTAAGACCGAATAGATAGTTGAGAACATAGTCTTGCAAGACGGAATTCACTCATACTTGTCCTACGGTTAGCAGATAGGTTGTTCCCTTAAGTACTGACTTCTGGTCTTGAACAAAGGGGTCCCACTCTCTTATGGTAGAGAGGGATTTGGTTTATTGGTTGGATCATAAACCAATTGTTCAATAAAGGATTAATGGAGAATTAAGGAGTAAGATGTATTATAAGGGTAAAACGGTAGTTTTGACCTAGCTGTAAATATGAAGGACATGTGAAGAATCAACTTATTGATTATGGTTAAATCAAATGGTTAAAAATATGTCTACGATGAGGAGAGTGAAACTACTGAGTTATAGTGGTATGTCTTGGTAGTTAATGAATATTGCTCAATTCGATTTAAAGAGTTTAGCTAATTAATCTTAAATCGTTGGAGCTCATGATCCGTAGGCCCATTAGGTCCTTCTACTAGCTTATAAAAGGATTAAACCTTAGATTAGAACATTGAGTAAATTTGAAATGTGCAAATTTGAATTAGGGTTTGGATAATTATATTTGATATAATTAACGTTTATTTTTTGAAATTAAATGTATTTGGAGAGTTCAATATATGAATAGGGATTTGTGTTTGAATTGAATGTTTTGTTAATTGAATGTCTGATATTGAATTACTATTATTATTTATTTAATTAAATTTGTTGAATTAAGTATTTAATAAATTAATTTCAATTTTGCTTTGAAAATTAAATTTTAGAAATTGAATTTATTTTATATTTGATTTTATTTTAATTGAAAATTAAAATTAAATATAATTAAAATTGAAAAAATTGTTTTTCAATTAAATTAAAATTGGAAATTGCATTTTAAATCCATAGTAGATTATTCCCAAAAAAATGAAATCCATAGTGAATTTATCCAAAATTAAACACCTAGCCCACTAATTTAGTGCTATTTGAAGTGTCAGATAGTTAACTAATTAGTTTTTACATGTTTAATTTGATTAAACACCTAATTTTTCATCAAAATTAGGTGCATGCATTTGAAATTTTGAGATTTACTGAAAACTAACCCTCCATACCAATATAAATCCCTTTTCAATTGGAGTTCCACCACTCAATCAAAGGCTGAGATTAGTAGAGAAAATTTTCTTAGTGGTCTACCACAAGAATTGAATGTCAATTTCATGGAGATTGCAAGGAACAAGTGGAAATCATCAAAGGTATTCAAACTGAAACCCTATTGTTGGAAACTTTGAGTTTGCATGCTTGTTACTCAAATTAATTGAATTAGAGTGCTTAATGATTTTATCTGCTTCCATGTTATGCATGTTTACTCTATCAATATCCTTATTTTTTAATCGGGTCATCAAATTATTTCATATGTGATATATGCATAGGGCATGAAATTCCACAGGAAATACATATGAGATCGTTTTTCTGATTGAGATATGGCAGTCAATATAACGACTAATCCTGGAATTTCTCCGATCGAAGCCTTCAAATTAGTCATGGATCAGTTCCAAGTGCATCATTCTTACTGTCCATGATACTAAATGTGATTAGATAGATGTTGTTACCATCGATGTGCATTACTATTAACAACATACCTTTGTATTTCTCATGCAAGTGGGTCCCATCAATGATAATGACAAGATGAACGCAGTTCAAGAATTCCCTAATGCACGGTCTGAATTTAAAGTATTGTTCATCTTCTATTTCAACCTGAAAAAATAGTACCTGGATTTGTAAGTTTAAGTGCTTCGTCGTATGTGTTTAACAAAGGCATATGATCCTTCTGGCGACCCTCGTGCATATACCAATGCATATTCTCTTGCATAGTAAGCCCATTCGTAGCTAATATTCACCCTATAATCTATTTGGACGTCTTTAATTATACCCCTTGGGTGATATGATCGATTGATTTAATCGTATTTAAACTTGATTAAGTGTCCAATAACCAACTCTTAGCCTCTTGATGATCATCACTCCTTATTTCAAGTGTGCATGTATGTATGCTTGGATACTTCGTCACTTTAAAGGAATCACTTCCTACCAATTTGTTTGCACGAACCCGCCACTTATATGAAGGATCCAATTAAGGGTCATTGAGCGGAAGAGATGGATCGTCCCAATTCCCAAAATTTCACATAATATAATTTTACAAAATAAGAGAATAAAATTATGCAATTCACTAAATTATAGCATTGGATAATATACCAAGAAAAATAAAAAGGGTTGGAAAACCCTTACCTTTTGAAAAACGATTATTCAATTGGAAAAACCCTTGATCTCCAAATGGGCACCACAGTGTCCTCGGTATTCTCTGAATGAGAATCCATGAGGGCGCGAGGCTCTGGCTATTTTGGATTTGTGAGAGACAAAAAAGATTGAGAGATGATGAATCAAGCAGCAAAAACTATTTTTTTTTCTTAGGAAAAAGGAGATAGAAGACAGGTCATCCACTTCTATACGTTGTGGAGAGAATTAGGGGGAGGGAGTTATTTTTTTTATTTTAAAAAAATTGATTTTAATAAAAAAAAAACTTAATATATATATATATGATAACTACTTTATCATATAATATATATTAAACTATACGTTATATCAAGTATAACATATAACCTATAGTTTGATATTGTATTCCATACAATATAACCTATAATTTAATTCACTCAACAATGATATTTAGTATAAATCTCATTTATATTAAATTGAATTATATGAATCAAATTCACATAATTAATATTTGAATCATATTCAAATATTTAATTTCTCTCAATTAAAATACTTAATATTATAATGTATCAATTACATTATAGTAATTATATCATATATAATTAAAATTTAATTAATAATATCACATATAATTAATTCCCCAGTTAATTTGAACAATTCAAATTAATCGAAAAACTGATTTTCATTAAATCTTATTAAGTTACCGATGGGACCTTATAGACTTGTAGCTTAAAGCTTCAACGGTATGTGAATAATTAACTAAACTATTTAATTAAATTATTCACCATCCATTAACTGTCGGGCACTCCACTAAAGACCGACAACTACAATCTTCGTACTACAAATATATTTTTGTGTCAATTGGATATAACCAAATCAATAGTACAATGACCATTCACAAATTGCTCGTAAGTACAGATGGGCCAAAATTACCGTTTTGCCCCTATAGTTATGTCTAACTCCTTAAGTGCCACTGGCCCCTCTGATGAACAATAAATCATAGTATAACTATGACCAAACCCCTTTCGGGCCAGGAGAGGGTGTGGCGCCACATTATTCAAGCCCCATAATCAATCCTTGAGGGAGCAGTTTATCTACTTGCCTCAACATCAAGGAATGAGTGAATTCATTCTCGTGTAGCTGTGCTCCCAGCTCCCCAATCAGACGAATCCTCAAAATGGTAGGCTTGTTGAGTGTGCGATCTGGCCACTCTCACCCATACAAATCAAAGGATCACCTTCATAGGTAAGAGTTCACGACTTACTCAGGATTCAGGTCATGTCACTTATGGTCATCATGGTGAAATGTAAGTCTCTATTATGAACGATGTTATATAATGAGACTAGTCATTTCGTGGTCCGATCTTATACAAACTCCTCTGTATATAATATCCCTACTCACATGTCTCCACATGAATGATTATAATCGAATAATTTGTAGTACTTTACAATAATTGTAACATCTACAAAGTGGGTCATACTTGTAGTGTCACCAGGATAAGGTATCCAACCTTATTCATCTACTACAGACCATTTAGGTATCACTTAAACATGATCCACCTGTATATCTCTACATACATGTTTAAGCTACTAGATAACATTATATGTTAGTTTATTGGTTTGTGGTTAATGCAACTAATTTTGAAAGAAAACATCATATATTTTATTACATAAATAAAATGTTTGTACAATACAATTACAAACTATAGGACCTTATGAGATTTAGGGCATCAACCCCAACATTATATTCCTCCACTAAACACCACACAGTTAGTTATATCCCTTGGGCAATATGATCGATCGACTTGATTGTATTTAGATTTGATTGAGTGTCCAATAACCCAACTTTTAGCTTGTCAATGATCACCACCCCCTATTTCAAGTGCATATGTATGTATACTTAGATACTTCGTCACCTTGAAGGAATCACATCTTACCATTTTTTTTTTGTACAGACCCACCACTTATATTCCTTCATTTAACATTGCATGGTTAACAAGCTCTTTGTCGACTTCTTTACAAGGTAGTTAAAATTCTTTCTTATCACAAGCGTTGACAGTTTAACAAATAAATCATACTTGGAAAAGAAAACCTAACCAACTTTTATATCTTCGTCATTCAAACAGCCGTGAGGTAATGAGATAAGTTCATCATGTTGGGGTTGATACCCTAAATCTCGTACAGACCTATAGTTTGTAAACATTGTATGAACAAACTCTTATGTGATTAATAATATATGATATTTTATTCACTTTGTCTATAAAATATGTGATATTTTAGTTGCATTAACCATAAACCAATAAACTAACATCCAATGTTATCGTTGTAACTTAAACATGTATGTGGAGACATACAGATGGATCATGTTTAAGTGATAACCTAAATGGTCTGTAGTATATGGATTAGGTTGGGTGCCTTATCTTGGTGACACTACGAGTATGACCCACTTTGTAGGTGTTACAATTGTTGTAAAGTGCTATAAATGATCTGATCCTGATCATTTATGTATTAGACATGCGAACGAGGATATTCTATACAAAGGAGTTTGTATAAGACTGGACCATGGAATTTTTAGTCTCATTATATAACACCTTTCATAGTAGAGACTTACATTTCACCGGGATGACATAGGTAACATGACATGAATCCTAAGTAAGTTGTGAGCTACTGCCTATGAAAGCGGTCCTTTGATTTATATGAGTGAGAGTGGCCAGATCATGAACTTAACAAGTCTACCATTTTGGGGATTCGTCTGATTGGGGAGCTGGGAACACAACTACACAAGATGGACCTCACTTCTTCTTCGAAGTAGTGGTAAGTAGATAAATTGCTCCCTTAAGGACTGATTTCGGGTCTTGAACAATGTGACGTCACACTATCTTCTGGCCCGATGGAGGTTTAATCATAGTAGGACTATGATTTATTGTTCATTAGAGGAATCAGTGGTACTTAAGAAGTTAAATGTAACTACAAGGGCAAAACGGTAGTTTGGTTCAACTGTACTTACGAGCAATTTGTGAAGGGTTATTGTACTATTGATTGGTTATATCCAATGGACACAGAAATATATTTGTAGTGCAAAGAGTGCAGCTGTAAGTCTTTAGTGGAGTGCTCGACAGTTAACGGATGGTGGATAATGTAATTAAAGAGTTTAATTAATTATTCATGTACCATTGGAGCTTCAAGCTATAGGTCCATAAGGTCTCCTTAGTAGCTCAAAAGGATTTAGTTGAGAATCAATTTTTTGGTTTATTTGAATTGTTCAAATTAATAAGAGGGAATTTAATTCTATATGATATAATTAAATTGATTGAATAATATATGATATAATTAAATTGATTGAATAATATATGATATAATTAAATTGATTCAATTATATATGATATAATCGTTATAATGTATTTGATACATTATAGTTTGATTGGAGGATATAAATATTTAGATGAGATTCAAATATATTTTCTATGAATGTGATTCGTAGTTGTTAAATTTAATATAAATATGATTTATATTAAATGCCATAAAATAGAAAAAAATAAATTATAGTTTATATGGTATGTGATACAATATTAAAACTACAAGTTATATGTTATATTTGATATAACATATAGTTTAATATAAATATAATACTGTAAGTTAATTATCATATTTATTTATTATTATTTTGAATAATAACTTCCCCTTTTCTCTCCAACCACCTTAGTGGGGTGGTCATTGTCTTTGTGGCAAGTGGAATAAAAGAAAATTTGTTTTCTCTTCTTCTTCAACGAATTGACTGAACAATTGTTTTTACAGAAAAGTTCTATGTGTTTCAATCTTCTTCTTCCTCCAAACTCAAACAATCTTTCCTAACCAAAATAATCAAAGTTCACCACTCCTAGACTCTCACACTAAGAATATCAAAGGCTTATTGTGGTTGTATCTTTGTTTGGTTTGAGAATATCTTGAAGAAGGTCTTCAAGAGTTGATAAGTTCGTGACTGTTCGAGGGAATCACACGAAGAAAGGTTCTTCAAAGGTGATATCTCTTGAACCTTTTTCTTGTAAAAAGCATGTTGTAGTTTATTGTGAATGAATATCTTGTATATCTAATGTAAATTTAGATTTCAATAATTAATAGAATTTGGACGATCCGCTTCTGCTCAAGGATCTCCTTTAATACGAGTTCCTTCACATCATAAGATGGGCCATCAGATGCTCTAACAACTATGAATGGCATGAATATTTGGTTGTATTGGATTAGGGGCATCATCATTGGTGGGATCATAACAGGTGGGGTTGGAACACGAATGAAAGGTGTTAGGCAGGTTATGGACCTAGAGGCTATCCGTATCCATAGTCAGTATAAGTCTATGAGGTGCATCTCATTTGGACATTGTGACCCATCCAAGTTTCATTTCCATCATCTTCGAGTTACACGACTCGATGTTCTCATTGGTGAAGACATAGTGGGAATGTTATGTCTTATTGGATTTGGAGTGCCAAAGTTTTGACTAGTTGGAATGTTTGGGATGGTTGGAATGGTCGGATTGCCCTGATTGTACATGTTTTAGTATATGTTCCATGAATATCATGCGGTGTGACTGATACGAACAAAGGCATCGGGGATGCTTCACTGCCTTCCAAAAAAAAAAAACTAAAGTTTTCATCATCGACTATATTGGAGGAGCTTGGACCAATAGATAGTAACAACATTTCATGTGTATGTCAAATCTATCTGAATCGATATTCAGTCGTTGGTGTAGAAGACTCACTGCTTCACTACACGATAAATCGTGCCTAATCTTTAGACTTTTCATGTGACCACCAACATAGTTACTTCTAGTCTGGTCCCATTCCCTACCATATTATACAAAGATGTGAAGTAATGTCATTGATCTGCAATCCGCCAGTTATAATAATCAATCAAACCTTGAAATTACGAAAACAAAAATATGTGTGGTAAACGATCGCCTACAAAAGGGTATACGATCGTATATACAATGGTGCATGATCTAATATCTAATTATTCATGACCGTATATGTAGTGGTCCACGATCGTGTATCAAATGATATATGATCATATATACAGTGGTACACGATCACATATATAATGGTATAAGATTGCATAAATAATAGTGAACAAACTTCTACAAGACATATCGAATAACAAAGACTTCAAGGAAATTGGTAGAGCAATGGGGAAAATATTCGTTTTGACTGAATAAATGATCAACCAAATGTATGAGTAACGAAAATATATGGATAAGTTAGGTTTACGTGCAAGCATACACTGTCGAATAAGTAATAATATTGGAGTATTCCAAGCATCGAACCCACATGACTAACTGCTAATTTATTTTATTACAATTGTAACTAGATGTGACCAAAGGTAACAAGTGGCAAATTGGATAGTGAATAGTTGAGAATTTAGATTAAAAACAGTAAACAATTATAATCGAACATGAGTTAACAATGCTTCGACCTTTCAGACTCTATGTCAAAGGTGATGCGACCAACCCTCCTATGCTTATGCTCTTGGTCCCATATCCGCTATTCTTAAGGTAAATGACCCTCCTATGCCTAGACTCTTGGTCTCATATCTCTTTGTGACCTTCGTTTACACCCTCGCTTTCACAGCACCAGAGCTCCACTAGATTGTTAAGTTAAGTGGCTAATTTAATTTATCAATGGTAGCTTTAAATTCAACAAAGAAAATGCATAAAATCAAGTAGGTGTGAAGTGCAACATTAATTAAGCCAGGGCATCCACATTGCCAAACCCGTATAGAGATTTAGCTTATGATAATTGATGAAATAATGAACTTTATTAAATCAAGAATCATAACTACAAAATGGAGTTCAATTGAGAGAAGGAAAATAAAATAAGTGCAATAATTAAATGGAAAATAAAATTTGGAAAAATATAACTCAAATGAAGATTTAGGATGAATCCTCAAGCCTAAAGTCTTTCCCTAGGTAGATCCCCCCTCTTTCAAGATGAAATTGCCCCTCAATACCTACTTTCGTGAGATGAGACAATCTAGAGCCACTACGCCTCAGAGGAACTTCCATTCTTAAGACTATTGACTTGAAGCATCGAGACCTAATGAACTGCTGTAAAAATGGTAGAAACTGTGAAAGATGGTGATGATTTTGGCTATGGCGAGTTGATGCCGTCAAAATAAAGGCTTCCATCCCTTTTATAGGCCCCAAAATAGTTAAAAAGGACCAAATTCCGTGCTCTAAACATTTTTTAAAGAAAAAACATAGTTGTCCAACTGATTAAATCGTGAAAATTGCAACTGCTTTTGATTAGTTTGAATTCTGGGAATTTAGGGCTGTGCATCAGATAGAAAGTCAGCAAAAACAGTTAAAAAACTTGCCAAAATTCACCAGATTAGCACCAAATCAGCACATAACATCTTTTAAGCATAATTATCCCCCTAGTGAGCTCAGTTTAAATAGATTATGAGTAAAATTAAAGGGAAACACATGCATGAATTTGTTTTTTCATAGTAAAAGTGCACAAATAGAAGCTTAAAATCATGCATTTTATGGCATGAATCAATAAAAAATATTTACAGTATTTGTTTTTGGGTATGTAGAATGATCTTCTTTGAATATTGTTCGCACTAGTCCCACAAACTGAAGTTGAAAATGATATGTGTTCGATTGAAATTGATAGAGCAATAGGGAAAGTAATAGTGTTCGATTGAAACTAAGGAGTTGAATAGGATATTCCATTACTCGTCCCATAGTTAAGATCCAGTAGCATTGAATTGGGACAATGTTGGTTGAGAATAAATGGTTGCATTCAACTATAGGTTCGATCATTGGAAGAAAAGATCAAAGGATGAAGACGAGTAAATGAGTTAAGTAAGTTTCCAAACGAGGGTATTTGAGGAATTTCACATGGTAAAAAGGTTACAAGTAATTAAGTTTTTAGGAATGGGCCAGTCATAGAAAAGTTGTAGGTTATTGGGTCATTTTTTACGATTTTCCTAGATTATTCAGGTTGATCTTAATTTAGATCTGGTGTCTCACTGAGCTGGATAAAGTGAGCCAACCTCACGGTTTCTTAAATCCATGCCCATGTTTGGCCCATGTATTGGGTTAAGAGCTCTTTTGTTTTGTGTTTTTTCTTAGTTGCAAATATAGCAATCAAGTCAAAAGTATTATCGGATATAGTAAAATGTAAATAATTTTACAAATATAACTAAATCTAGATTCAACTCTTTGAGTTGCTATATTTGTAACTCTTTAAAAATGTTGGTATATAATTAATTATTAGCCTAAAAGTACGACCCTGTGTACAACAACTGCGGGGATGGGGGATCAAACCTTTGATCTCTGAGGAGGAAGACATGCCAACTAATTTCAAGGGATAACCCGTCTAACTCTACAATATCTGAGTCATACCTATAGAACAATATTTATCATGCTCCCTATTTACCACTTGGTTAATCCATGATGGTTATTTTTCACCTTTTAACTCTATTATATTATAATTCGAATATAAATATATAACTCTGAAACATTAATTATTTTACCTATCCAAACACAAGAGTAATCATTTCAGACAATTTTATTTAATATATTTAATGCTTATACCAATAAAACAATATGAGTCATCCAAGCAGGTTTTAAGGGTAGAAACTTCATTTTCCTTTTTTCTTTGTTAATTTATTTACTATAACTAGTTCATGACACTTTACAATGCACGTGAAATTTAAAGTTTATCTTAGTACATATAGAAAAAATTAAAAACGTTATATAAAATAGTTTTTTACTTTGTTTTACTCGTATAATTTTAATTTTAACTACTTAAAAAGAAAGGATAAAATTGGAATTTGTGAAAATCTTAAAGCCAAAATATATGACTTGTCGTTCAAACATATTTTTATCATTATATATTGGTGTTTCATATCTATGATCTAAAACATACTCATATATGAGATATATCATTTCAATCTGGCTAGTTGTAATCAAATGACATGATTGTTTGTTATATCTCCATTGTTGGATTGTGATTTTTTTTTTTAATCTATGGTCTACCACACACCCATAAACAAATAGATCTATCACTTCAAGTTAAAATAATTGTAAAAAGGAATGGACGTGACTGTTCGTTCAAACATGTCTCTGCCGTATATTGTGATGTTTCATATTTATGATTTAGGTAACACATGTATATAAAATAATATACTACTTCGAACGTAACCATCTCGACCCGAATAATTGTGAAAAACACAAAATATGAATTGTAAAAAATTATAAGAATAAAATGGAGATGTAAAGACTCTTTCTCTCCTAACCTATTTTCTATATACTATAGTATAGATTTTCCTTTCTTTCTTCTTATTTATGGTTTATTTAATTAGTCATATATTACAATTAATAAACTAAATGGAAATTTAGTGTATTAGAGCATAAATTTTGCACTGTCTTGTAGTTTTTTCTCCCTATCTTATTTTGGTTTCCTTAAACTTAGGGGAAAAAAAAAACAAACAAACAAAAACAAAGAAAACAGAAAACTAAGGTCACGGAGGATAATTTTGTTTCCCTCTTCTCATGTATTTTTTTTCCTATTGTATTTGTTTTATTCTTTTTTTTTTCTTTCTAAAACTACAGCATCGTATTTAGACTAAAAATATTATCTTAACAGTTTTTATTTATTTATTTTGGAAAACATCTTAAATATATATATTACATATTATTTAATGAATGATCAACATATTAGAAAAAACCATAAAATGTTAAAACCTATGATCTTTTGGATGAGAATATATATCTCAACTAGTTAAGTTGCAATCATATCAATTGTCATGTTACAAACTAAAATCACTAACACTGACATTAAAAGAAGATATACATTAAATTCGACTAATAGGCATTGTAATTAAGAATTCTTAAAACTTATTTAAGACCAACTCAATCATCTAACATACAACATATAATAATTTTATCTTCTTAGTCTTCTTTGTCAAATATCGTAGGTTGAGTCCTCACTAGGTTGTTAATGTAAGCTAGTGAAATAGTAAACCAATCAATATTGCAAATTTAGAGACTAAACAAACACATATCTAAAGATAAGAAACCAAACTTGGATATATCAGAGTACAAGTAAAACAAACATGGAGCGTGAAGAGTTGAATCTTTGACTTCAAGGAAACAAATACATACCAATTAGTGAAACTATACTCATGTTAACAAATAAACTTATAATTTAATATTGAGAAACCTACGGTTCCACTTTAGGTGTTGAATTCAAGTCACCCCACCTCTATTGTACTAAAAAAATTTGAAATTTTGTTGCTTTGATGAAATGAATATTGAAATGTACAGAATTAAAAGAAGGCTAAATTGCAAATTGATTGTTTCAAAGGATTGATTTGATCCATAGGAGACAGATAATGGTTTAGATTGAGTACAGAGATGCAATGAAAATGATCCGGGTGTGAATCAAATATAGGTAGATCTCGTTGTGAAAGACTGATCCCTAGAGTAACTTTTATCCATTGAGCGACGACCCTTCCACTCACATTGTTGGATCACTAAGGCTGACTTTCGTCCCTAACGATTCTTGTGGTTTCGAAGAATCAAACTACAGGAAAACTAGGAATGAAGAGCTTTCCCTTATTTTTCGTCCGTCTCCATAATGGAATGACTTTGACTATTGATTCATTCGTAAAAACAACATTCGCCAACTTTTGAATTGGCATTTTTTTTTTCAAAATCAAAAGAACGATTGGGTTCATGTGGTTTAAAGAAAGTTTTAAATTAGTTATATGATTTATAATTAGAATTTAGTCCTCATAGTTTGATATATATATATAGTCCATAAGTCTTCGGGATATAGACTATTTATGAGGGTTTTATCAAACTATAAAGACTATTTATGAGATTTTATACTAAATCCTAATTTTCTCCGAGCTATAGGGACAAATTTACAAATTTAACCTTTCAATTAAAAAGAAATGGAGTGGCAAAAGCTTGAACAAATCAACCTAGTTCATCACACAATCTTGAAAGCATGGATCGTCAACCTCATCTCAACGATAAGAGATATGTGTGATCAAAGCCACAAATTGATTATTGCCCATTCGTTCTCATTGTTCTTCTCGTCCATTCAATCTTTTTCTCCCTCCACAAATCATCATCATCCTCCCATTTCTTCCACATAAAAATACGCCCCCAATTCGCCAAATCGCTCCGTTCTCTGTTTTTTCACTCACCCACAAAACCCACTTCACTCTTCTTCTCTGCATCATCATCATCAATGGCGTCTGCGGCTTCCCGTGCCACTTTCCATCTCCTTCCCACCACATCCTCTTCCACTTCTTCAACCCGCTCTGCGCTTCTTCAATTTTCCCCATCCACCACTTCCTCTTCCTCAATTCGCCTCCGCAGCTCCGCCACTCAGCGCCTTGGCTTTGCTGCCGCAGACCCACTTTTCTCCCTCCATGTCGCTTCCAAGATTCGGTCGTTTGGGGGCAAGGCTTCGAGGGGTGTGGTGTCCATGGCCAAGAAGAGCGTTGGGGATTTGACTGCTGCTGACTTGAAGGGGAAGAAAGTGTTCGTCAGGGCTGATCTGAATGTGCCATTGGATGATAATCAGAATATTACTGATGACACTAGGATCAGGGCTGCTATTCCTACAATCAAGCATTTGACGGAGAAGGGAGCTAAAGTCATTCTCTCCAGTCATCTGGTGAGCGTACTTTTGGGATTTCTTTTTTACTGGTTAAACTTTTGTTTTGCTGTATCTGGAGTTGATTAGTAATTCTGGAAGACAGTAGCTATAAAATTGTTTGAAGTGATTGATGGGGTGTTGATTTTGTTGATTTCCCAAGTGATATATTCTCTTGGTTAATGGAATTTGTAGAGAAAAGGTTAAGGGATGTTAGCTGTGATGGTACATTGCATGTAGTGGCAATTGGGTTTTTGGGTTTTTTGATTAGCCATTCATGGAAACTTGAGATCAGGGTTTAAATTCTTCTTTTTACTAATAAAGAGTGTTGATCGTATACTGTTTATGCTGCACAAGCTTGTGAATCTGTTGTTAAACAATGGAAATTTTCAGGGACGACCAAAAGGTGTGACTCCAAAGTACAGCTTGGCACCTCTTGTGCCTAGGCTTTCTGAACTCCTTGGCATTCAGGTACCTTTTTCTTCTTATGATCTGAAAAGAAGGGTTTCTTTTACTGTTCTTTGATGCCTTCCTTTCCTGTATGTTGTTAATGATCGCCTAGTCTCGGGAGGCAACATTAAACATTTCTGTATGTCATTTCCAATCAGGTTGTGAAGGCTGATGACTGCATTGGTCCTGAGGTTGAGAAGTTGGTTGCTTCCCTGCCTGAGGGTGGAGTCCTTCTCCTTGAAAATGTGAGATTCTACAAGGAAGAAGAGAAAAACGAACCTGAGTTTGCAAAGAAGCTTGCTTCTCTAGCTGATCTTTATGTGAACGATGCATTTGGAACTGCACATAGAGCTCACGCTTCGACTGAGGGAGTCACCAAGTTTTTGAAGCCATCCGTAGCTGGTTTCCTCTTGCAAAAGGTTGGATCCTTTAATTGATACCTGATCCACTTGTTACTTGCAAAAAATACCATATATTATTAATCGTATCCTATTTCCGTTTTCACTGATCTTGTATATAACTGGTATCTGGTCTCAATTTGTTCACTACCTCCGAACTTCGGTTATTTACCCCAAATTATGGTTGGTTTGATGTTCATCATGTTATTTTATTTCTATGTCTAATGATTTTTAACCCTTTTGGTAATCGCTTTAGGAACTTGACTATCTAGTGGGGGCCGTTTCAAGCCCAAAGAGGCCATTTGCTGCTATTGTTGGTGGTTCAAAGGTCTCTTCGAAAATTGGAGTGATCGAGTCACTTCTAGAAAAGTGTGACATCTTACTCCTCGGTGGTGGAATGATCTTTACATTTTACAAGGCACAAGGACTTTCAGTTGGTTCATCTTTGGTGGAAGAGGATAAGCTAGAACTAGCAACCTCCCTCCTTGCGAAGGCCAAGGCGAAAGGAGTATCCCTTTTACTACCAACCGACGTCGTCATTGCAGACAAGTTCGCTCCAGATGCAAACAGCAAGGTTTGTTTGTAAATCTGGGTTCTTAGATCCATTTCTCAGACCAATGCAGTGCTGTAGAAACACAAGCTTCTGAAATTTTATTGATTGATTCAAACAGTGGCTTGGTTTTTTCTAGTCTTTTGGAAACTTAAAAAATGCATTATGGATCAGGGAAATAAAGAACTTAATTTTTACATTGCAGATTGTCCCAGCATCCGCCATCCCTGATGGATGGATGGGGCTGGACATTGGACCAGACTCTGTAAAGACATTCAATGATGCCTTGGACACTACCCAAACTATCATCTGGAATGGACCAATGGGAGTGTTCGAATTTGACAAGTTTGCAGTCGGCACAGAGGTGAGGAATAACTTCTCCATAGTGATACAAATGCATTTTACATTGATGTCATTTTCATACTGATATAGCCGGTAAGTATTCGTACTTGAGATATAAATATTGATTTGGAGTCAAAACCAAGGAGTAAGGACAGTATTACTCTTCTAATTTTTTTTTTTTATCGCAACACACCTTCCCCTATTATTGGAGCTGGGGGATGATATACCGACCTTTACATATTTGTTATAATGCTGGAACTCTATCTGAGATCTTGAATATTTGTGGTTTTCTGAGGTGCCTGATTTATTTGGTTCATCATAATATAGGCATAAAAACCAATGTAGTTCAACATTTGTGCAGTATGTATAGCAGACGTGTTTATGTGGTCAGTACTGAAATATCCCTTTGGTTGCAGTCGATTGCTAAGAAACTTGCAGAGCTTAGCGGAAAGGGGGTGACGACCATCATCGGAGGTGGAGACTCGGTTGCAGCTGTGGAGAAGGTGGGAGTTGCAAGCGTCATGAGCCACATTTCGACCGGTGGGGGTGCTAGTTTGGAGTTGTTGGAAGGCAAAGAACTTCCCGGTGTCCTTGCTCTTGATGAGGCCGTACCTGTCGCCGTGTAGGTGATGGATTATTTGATTTAATTTTTTTTTTCTCCCCATTGCAATTGAATGCTTAAATTGCAATGTGTAACAGAGAAATATATATTGTTGTAGAAGAAGATGAGTTTTTGTTGTAAAAGTGGTAACTTCAACTGTTGTTCCCTTTCTGTCTCTGCATTTGACTTTCCCTTGCTTACTGGGAACAGACTGTAGGGATAACAACTGCCTTAAGAGTTGTAATAAATTTGTGCATGAATGTCCATTTTCCTCCTTGCCATCTTCTTCTTCATTTTTCCCCCTTAGAGAAGAGGCAATTTCCAGTAATGCTTGGTAGGAACACTTCAAGTTTATTAATTTACGAGCTTGATACTATAAATTTATATCAATTCAGATTGAGCTATGCTCGTGTTGGCAAGTCTACGCATCAATAATTGATAAATGATTGTTAAATTTTAAAATGATCTTTTGTTTAGCCTCCAAACGTTTGATTTGGTTAAGTTTACTTTTAACATTAATATTTGTTACTGTTATTCTCATTATTAGTTTTTCTTTATGCCCCATATAAGTACCATGAATTAAAATGACAATAAATCCATCTATAATTAATCTCAACGTGTGTATAGCTAACTAATCAAGATATATTACTTTGATGAAGAGTTAGAAGCTCAAATCTCCTATCTCTTGAACTTTCAAAACATAATTAGAATTTTTTTAGTACAATTGGAAAACAACAAACCTCATAGTTACTAATACAATTGCATGCTAATTGAATTACGCTCAGTTTGGCATAACTATTTTGATTCTTATTTCTATTGATGACATGCAGAAATGCATGTTATCTTAGGCATTTTACTTAGAATTATGAAGAATATGCGACAATTATGCTAGAAATTCATGAGAAAATAAGCTTGCGTCATTCAGCATGATGAATCTCGACTAACCCGTTATTATGCGTTCAATGTTCTATTTTTGTAGCTAACGTAGGAAGTGGACGCAAATGCGGAAATCGGACCACCGCATAGACGACCGCATGCGGAGAAACTCTCCATCGCAAAGGTGAACGTGTTCAATCAACGCATGGATGTTGCGGTAATCAGCCACATGCATCCATCGCATGGGAGTTGCGCTCGTTAAGCGATTGCGGTCATCGTGTAGAGTTGCGGTATTAAGTGAATGCGGTCACTGAATGATTGCGGCTACACGATAACGCATGATAAAGGGATCAACGCAAGGTTGGTGGAATGAACGCATCAATGCATCTACTTTGGGAAAAGCAAAAGATGATGTTGACATTTCACCTACCACGTTGTTAGCAACAGAGGTTCAGAAAGGACTAAACGCGTCGAATGTCAGAATCAGAGCAGTCCATTAATGCTGTCAGCGATTCATACTCTATATAAAGAAGCCGATGAGCAGAATTCCAACTGGTCCGGGGATTACCCCTGCAACCCAGGGTTTTCCCCGCAATCCAAAAAAATGCGTGAGAAAACGCTTGAGAGTTCTTCACCTCCTTCATCCATTCTGAGTGACGACCAGAGCCTTCGACCGGAGCTAGATCTCGAGAGAGTCAGCTTCACCGCCCATCCATGGCACCACCGGCAGCCTTGACGCACATCCGCTGGAAGCAAGTCTTTGCTTCCAGCCGGTCATTTCATTTTCCTTTCTTTTCCTATATTGTATTGTATGAAATTTTGTGATTAAGGAATTAATACATTTTGTTTTCAATGCATTTTTATATTTCCTTCGATTCCATCTCCATCTTCTTTACTTAGCATCTCTAACTTTCATTACATCACTTAGTGAGACTGCTTGAGTATCGCATACTTAGTCATGTGGATTAGGGATATGAAGCATGTAGCAAACCACCGAGTGGTGTGCGTTGCGTGAGTGTGTGAGTAAATCTTTTTTGCTTAGTGTGAAGCTGTAGCAACGCCTGTCTATAGGCCAACGCAATGCTTGTCTATGAGTAAAATTAGCAACAACCAACTGCCCGGAAGGGTAAGTAGTTGGTCGCATTAAGCAATGTATGCATTGTTCACTAGAGATAGGAATAATCTTATGTCAACAAAGTTCATGCGGTTACCTTGTCCTATGAATGCATCATTCATCATTTAGGCATACTCGAGAGAGTAGTCTAAAATCCAAATCTAAGACTCGAGATAGCGGATTGGAACGCATAGGCAAGAATAGGGAACTTAGAGATAAGCTTCGTTTGCTGTCATACAGCGTATGCACCATACGGATAGGATATTGCATGCATCCAGGAAGTAGGATATGGTGGTTGTATGCGGTCATCTCGACACTTATACATAATCACCCATACATCCTAGAGTTAGGCTTAAGTGTGTGTAGCATGATTGCATGACTTGCGTTGACTAAGGTTGTCTTTGCGGTCACTCTTAAGAGTTGCAATGAAAACATCTCCACATTTTATCTATTTTCCCATTCATTTGTTTCATGTCATGAGTTGTCATGTCTCTACCTCTTATTCATATTCTCATTGCGTTGTCTGTTAGTTAGGAGTAGGAGTAGTGTTAGCTTAGCAACCTCCCATCCATTATTTTATTCAACCGCCGCATGCACATTACCGCATTCACCTAGCTACAAGTCCCTGTGTTCGACCTCGGATCACCCGAGAAATTTGCGTTCGCGTTATACTTGGCGTGAGCGCAAGAAAACTTGTGACAGGACGCATGGTCATTGCATACATTTATTAATGCATAGTCATTCCAACGCATGACCATCGACGCATGACTATCAACGCATACCTTAAGAACATGCATCGCATATTGCGTCCAAGGGATTTTAGTTGTCGAGTAATTGACATCTAATTTCCCGTCATCATCTATTTTAATTTAACAATTAATGACATAACTTTAAGTATGCATATTAATATGTAAAATAAATTAGAGGTATGTAAGATAGAATCTAATATAGTAAGGATCAAAATGATTGTATTTTTTAAAGTTTAAGGACCAAAGATAAATAATTTAAAAGTTTGTGGGTTAAAATATAACAAATTCGAAAAACTATGAGTTAAAATGAGATCTAACCGTATCGTTAATATCATTTTGATCTTTGCCTCATTGCCTATAGTTATGAATATGACACATTTTCACATTGGTAACCAACCAAAAACATATCAGTTAACAATACATCTTGGTGGGAATTTTTCCTCTTTTAAAAACTTGTGCAAAAAAACTCATTCTTCCATTTTAATTTGAAACAAGCAAATTATGGGTCTACTTCTAGGTAGTGACTTTTGATCTCATAGGCCAAAAGTTCAACCACATAAGGATGTCATCTATTTATTTATTTATTCAATAGACTATTGCAATTTATTTTATTTTATATTATTTTTTCTTGCAAATAATAGAAATTTGTAATTAGGTCATTGTTTTACAACCAATTACAAGCATAACTCAAATAACTCAAATAGTTTTTCCAAAATCAAAAGGTTAGAGCTTTAACTTTCTATACTCTCTATCATAATTGTTAAAATATTAGTTCATCGTTTTGATTGATAGAACTCCCAAAATTTAAGTATCCATTGTTAAAATTATGATGTTTGCATTAATAACTAATCATATTTGGATTGATATATATATTTGAAATAGAAACACTTTTTTTTTTTTGCTATACGGTGAGTAAATTACAAAAAGTTCTTATTACAATGAATAAATTATGAAAAATGAGCATAGCTCAACTGAAATAGTACTCGCATTTAATTCAATACCTTTGCAAAAAATAGACAAATAAATAAGGGGTTTCTTACAGATTTGGCAAATTTGTTAGCTTTAGGGCTTCAATCAAACCAAGTATTTTGATGATAACAAACTCAGATTTTTTATACTAATATTTTTAGTATTTTAGAGTCACCATCTAGTAGAGCTCGGAAAGACGATTCCAACGCAATTTGAATCGCTCAAATCGGAGTTCAAACGAGAAAGTTATAAGCAAAAGAAGATTGTAGAGGAAATCCAATGTGGCACACAAAAAGTCAATATTGATGACATGGTGGCTGACGTGGTAGATGACATGGCACTCCAACCGGTCACTTTTGCTGACGTGGCACATGATGTGACAGTAACGTGGCGACCGTGGACGAATGAGATAATGACAAGTGGCGGTCACCCAGCTTCACGCGCAGACGCGCGCGTGCGCCGCACGTGCCTATGGTTTCTTCACAAAATGCAACGCGTGACATTCAATCTCCTTCCCTGTGCGCGTGGTGCCCATATCATCCGGCAATTTTTTTATTTTCATTTTTATTTTCTTATTTTCCTTTAATTTCATGATCCAATTTTCTCCAAATTCTCACCAAATTTGAGCATTTTCAAATTTGACTTCCTTCCTAAATTGTCATCCTTCAAATCCTTTTTATTCTCCAAATCTCAATAATTTCAATCTTTCAAAATTCCTCTCTTAATTACAAATCCTTACCTTTTCTATTTTTATTCAATCTCCACCCTTCATTTACAATCATATCCAATGGCCAAAATTTATCCCCCTCGCCTATAAATTCAATTTGATTTTACTCTTCATTGATACCAAAAAAGGCTATCAAGTCTTAAGCTCTCAATTCTCTCTACTCTCAAATTCTTGTCCTCCTTGCTCCTAAATTGGCCTGTTATTTTTGTGAGTTTTTTTTAGTGCTAAACATGTGTATTTAGCTTTCAAGAGGTAATATTGTGAGGTTTTCTTTTAATTTTTGGGAATTATATTAAAATGTGGGTACACCTTGGGTTGTGAGAAAAAGAAATTAGTTTGATCTTGAACCAATAAAAAGAATCTTGGGTTTCTCTTTAGCCTAGTAAAAAGAGGGTCGTGTGTCGGTTTGGTCCTCACTTGCAAGAGGATTGAAATACCCAAGAAGGAGTCTTGGAGGGTGGAGTAGGCAATTTGCCGAACCACTATAATTCCCGGTGTTTTCTCTTCCTCTCTCTCTTTTATTTCTTGTTTTCAAATTTTTTTTGCTTCTTGTCTTAGTTATTTTTTTAATGTTTCCTAATTGCATGATTTATTTTTTAGTGTGTTATTTAAATTTATCCTTGATTAAATTGTCTTTAAATTTGAAGTTATCATAGCTTGCATGATTTAAGTTTTATCTTGCATAAACTTTCTTTAATCAAATTAGTGGGTTAACTTTATTGAGCATTGTTTGAAGATAAAATTATTTTTTAAAAATTGGTAGTCAACCCTATTCACCCCTCTAGTGTTGCCTTTAGATCCCACTATTGGTATTAGAGCGGGTAGCTCAATTTTCTTATTTAAAAAAGGTTTTGTAATTTTTTTTTGATTTTACATTCTGTTTTTTTTAATCTTATTAAATCTGAAATTTTTCTAATTTTCGCAAAAAATTTGAAAAATTGAGTTTTAAAAGCTGTTTTCATTAGAAACTTTTTTCTTGAAAATTGGTTATTAAAACCTTATTTTTTTTCTCTACTTCTTAATCTTTGAAATCTTTTTGATTAAAATCTAAATTTTGGAAAAGTATTTCTCTTTATAAAAATCTTTAAAAAAAGAAAAAAATATATATTATATTCTCTTATTTTTTTGAAAAACTTAATTGTTCTGGCAACTACTGAAATAAATGGGCATAGTGAAGGTCAATCTACCACTAAGCCACCTTTGTTTGATGGAAATAATTATGCATGGTGGAAAACTAGGATGAAAATTTATTTGATTTCTATTAACTATAATCTATGGAAAATTGTTTTTAATGGTCCTTTAATTCCTACTAAGATAGTTGATAATAAAGATATTCCTAATGAAGAAAAAGAGTTTAATGATGAAGATAAAAAGAAGTTTTCTATTAATGCTAAAGCCATGAACTGTGTTTTGTGCTTTATGTCCTGATGAGTTTAATCAAGTCTCTGCATGTAATTCTGCTAAAAAAATTTGGGATACGCTTGAAGTAACTCATGAAGGAACTAATCAAGTTAAAGAGTCAAAGATTAGCATGTTAGTTCATAATTATGAATTGTTTAAAATGGATGCAAATGAAACTATATCTGAAATGTTTACTAGGTTCACGAATATTGTTAATGCTTTGAAGGGATTAGGAAAATCTTATACCACCTTTGAAAATGTGAGAAAAATTCTTAGATCATTGCCTAAGAGTTGGGAAGTTAAGGTGACGGCGATCCAAGAAGCAAAAGACCTCTCAAAACTTCCATTGGAGGAGCTCGTTGGATCTCATGACACATGAGATAATCATGAAGGCCAATGTGGAAGAATATGTCAAAAAGAAGAAGAGCCTAGCATTAAAGTCCACTCAAGTTCAAGAGGACTCTGAAATTGAAGCTGAACTAAATGATGAGGAGTTCGCTTACTTGACCAAGAAGTTTAAAAAGCATTTTAGGAAAAGGAACTTCTCAAAGAAAGTCAACAATCAAGAAGGCAAAGGAGAAAAGAGCAACAAAGATACAATCATCTGTTATGAATGTAAAAAGTCCAGATACGTGAAGTGGGACTGTCCTCAAAGAAAAGCCATTTCAAAGAAGAGCAGGAAGACCATGAAAGCTATTTGGGATGAAAGCGATGAAAGTGAGGAAGAAGTAGCAAATCTGTGCATTACGACTTTTGGAGACGACGACGGCGACGATGATGAGGTAAGTCCTGAAAACCTTACTTTTGATGAGCTCATTGATGCATATAATGAAGTTAAAATTGAATTTGAAAAACTAGGTTACAAATATATGTCTCTTAGGAAGAAAAATGCTAAATTAGCTCTTGAAAATAATAATTTATTAATTGAGCTAGATAATCTAAAAGAGAAAAATGAGACATTAGGAAAAGATCTAGATTTATCGAAATCAAATTTGCATGCTTTAAAAGAAGAGTATAAATTATTAGAAAATAAAAATGAAGATATTTCAGCTACTCGTTTAAAGTTGGGAAAAAGAATTTAGATATCATGATGAGTAAGCAACAATGTATATTTGATAAAAATGGATTAGGTTATAAACCTCACCAAAAATAAAAGAAATTTACAAACTACTTTGTCAAAGAAGGTTCTATTATTTGTCATGCATGTGGAAAACATGGTTATAAAGCTTATGCATACAATTTAAGAAAAATCAATATTATGAATGAAAAGAGATGGATTCCTAAATTTTTGTTAGCTAACCCCCAAGGACCCAAACAAATTTGGGTACCTAAGGTTACATCTTGAGAATTATTTCTCTCAGGTATGTTTGAGATCCATAAAGAATAAGTGATACTTGGACAGTGGATTTTCAAAACATATGATTGGGGACCACACAAAATTCACATACCTAGAAAAGAAAGATGGAGGATACATTTCCTTCGGTGACAATAAAAGGGGTAAGAATGTTGGCAAAGGTAATATTAGTAACGGTTCGAATTTTCTTATTGAAAATGTTTTGTTGGTTGATGGTTTAAAGCATGATTTATTAAGTATTAGTCAATTATGTGATAAAGGATATAGAGTATTTTTTTGTGATAAAAATTGTACAATAGAAAATGCATGTGATGAAAAAGTTCTGTTTGTAGGAAATAGAGATAAAAATATTTATACTATTGATCCATTAGATTGTCCTATAGTAGAAAATAAATGTTTATCTGCCTTGCATGATGATTCGTAGTTATGACATAAAAGGTTAGGTCATGCTAGCATGCATTTAATTTCAAATATTTCTAAGAAATCCTTGTTAGAGGTCTTCCAAAATTAAACTTTGAAAAAGATAAAGTTTGTGATGCTTGTCAAATGGGTAAACAAACTAAGTCTTCTTTCAAACCAAAGAAAATGGTTTCTACTTCTAGACCTTTGCAATTATTACATATGGACCTTTTTGGACCTACTAGAGTTGCAAGTCTAAGTGGAAAACATTATGCTTTTGTTATAGTTGATGAATTTTCGAGATTTACTTGGGTTTTATTTTTATCTCATAAGGATGAAGCTTTAAAATCTTTTATTAGTTTTTAAAAAAGAATTCAAAATGAAAAAGATTTTAGGATTTCGAAAATTAGAAGTGATCATGGAGGAGAATTTGAAAATGCTTTTTTTGAAAATTTTTGTGAAGAAAATGGAATTTCTCATGATTTTTTCTCTCCAAAAACACCTCAACAAAATGGTGTTGTAGAAAGAAAAAATCGATCTTTACAAGAATTAGCTACCTCCATGCTTAATGAATATGATTTACCAAAATCTTTTTGGGCTGAAGCTGTTAATACTGCATCTTATGTAATGAATCGTGTTTTAATAAGACTTGTTTTAGATAAAACTCCTTATGAGCTTTTTAATAATAAAACTCCAAATATTAGCTATTTCAAAGTCTTTGGCCGCAAATGTTTTATTTTGAAAGACAAAGGGAAACTTGGAAAGTTTGAGTCAAAAACGGACATTGGCATATTCTTAGGATAGTCTACATGTAGTAAAACATATAGAGTTTTTAATAAAATAACTCATGTACTTGAAGAGTCAATGAATGTTGTTTTTTATGAAACACATGTTGCCACTAATAAAGTTTCTGTTAGTGATGAATTAGAAATACCTGCTGAATATCTTAGTATTAAAGATAGGGAAGCAGTATCAAATGAATCTCAGAAAGAGCCAGAAAAATCCCTCCCTCGGGATTAGAGATTCTCCACTCACCATCCTCAGGAGTTAATAACAGGTGATGTATCTCAAGGGGTAAGAACTCGCTCTTCTTTAAATGCTTTAAATAATGTTGCTTTCGTGTCTCAAATTGAACCAAAATCCTTTAAAGATGCTGAATCTGATGAGTTCTGGTTAATTGCTATGCAAGAAGAATTAAATCAATTTGAAAGAAATAATGTGTGGGAACTAGTCCCGCGTCCTAGTGATCATCTTGTTATAGGTACTAAATGGATATTTAGAAATAAAATGGATGAATCTGATAATATTGTTAGAAATAAAGCTAGACTAGTTGCTCAAGGCTATAGTCAAGAAAAAGGAATAGATTATGAGGAAACATTTGCTCCTGTTGCTAGATTAGAATCTATTCGCATGCTGCTTACATTTGCATCTCATAAGAATTTTACTTTATTTCAAATGGATGTAAAAAGTGCTTTCTTAAATGGTTTCATAATGGAGGAAGTGTATGTTGAACAACCTCCTGGTTTTGAAAGATTTGATAATCCAAATCATGTTTTTAAATTAAATAAAGCACTTTATGGTCTTAAACAAGCTCCTAGAGCTTGGTATGACCGTTTGAGTAAATTTTTGCTAGAAAATGGTTTTAAAATGGGACTTATTGATACTACTCTTTTTATCAAAATTAAAGATAATGATATTTTATTAGTGCAAATCTATGTTGATGATATTATATTTGGTGCTACTAACTCTTCTCTTTGTGAAGAATTTTCTAAGTGTATGCATAGTGAGTTTGAAATGAGCATGATGGGAGAACTTAAATTCTTCCTTGGGCTTCAAATTAAACAACTTGAAGATGGAATCTTCATAAATCAAGAGAAGTACACAAGGGATCTACTCAAAAGGTTTAAGTTCGATAATGCAAAAGTAGCAAAGACCCCGATGAGTACCACTACAAAGCTTGATAAGGATGAAAAAGGTAAAAACGTAGATATTAAAGCTTATAGAGGTATGATCGGATCCTTGCTTTACTTAACTGCGAGTAGGCCTGATATTATGTTTAGTGTATGCATGTGTGCTAGATTTCAATCATGTCCTAAAGAATCGCACTTGCATGCTGTAAAAAGAATTTTTAAATATTTGCTTGGTACCGTTGATTTAGGCTTATGGTATCCTAAAAATGCATCTTTAGATTTGATTGCATATTCTGATGCTGATTTTGCTGGTAGTCTAACTGATAGAAAAAGTACTAGTGGAACATGTCATTTTCTAGGTAGTTCTTTAGTATCTTGGTATAGTAAAAAGCAAAATTCTGTTGCATTATCTACCACTGAGGCTGAATATATTGCTGTTGCTAGTTGTTGTTCTCAAGTTTTATGGATGAAACAAACGTTGCGTGATTTTGGTTTAAATTTTGAACAAGTACCAATCTTTTATGATAATACTAGTTCAATTAATTTAACTAAAAATCCCATTCAACATTCTAGAACAAAGCATATAGATATTAGACATCATTTTCTTCGAGAGCATGTGCAAAATAAGAATATTGTCATTAATTATGTTAATACTGAGAACCAGGTAGCAGATATTCTTACAAAGGCATTAAATGAAGAAGCCTTTTGTAAAAATAGACTTGCACTTGGTATTATTAGAATTGCCTAATTATGTTTGATAGGGGGAGCATTATTCATATTTCTATGAATTTATGTGTTATAATTTATTGAGGGGGAGCATTATTTGTATGATTAAGGGGGAGAAAAATCACTTGTATATCTTTTTGTTGATAACAAAAGGGGGAAAGTATTTTTGGTATTATGGTGGTTTGTCATCATAAAAAAGGGGGAGATTGTTAGCTTTAGGGCTTCAATCAAACCAAGTATTTTGATGATAACAAACTCAGATTTTTTGTACTAACATTTTCAATGTTTCAGAGTCACTATCTTGTAGAGCTCGGAAAGACGATTCCAACGCAATTTGAATTGCTCAAATCGGAGTTCAAACGAGAAAGTTATAAGCAAAAGAAGATTGGAGAGGAAATCCAACGTGGCAGTGACACGTGGCACCTTGCTGACGTGGCATCCGACGTGACGTGGCACACAAATGGTCAATATTGATGATGTGTGAGTGATGTGGCAACCGTGGACGAATGAGATAATGACAAGTGGCGGTCACCCAGCTTCACGCGCGCGCGCGTGCGCCGCACGTGCCTGCGGTTTCTTCACAGAATGCAGCGCATGACGTTAATCTCCTCCCCTGTGCGCGTGGTGCTCATATCATCCGGCTATTTTTTATTTTCATTTTTATTTTTCTTTAATTTCCTGATCCAATTTTCTCCAAATTCTCACCAAATTTCAGCCTTTTCAAATTTGATTTCCTTCCTAAATTTTCATCCTTCAAATCCTTTTTATTCTCCAAATCTCAATAATTCCAATCTTTCAAAATTCCTTTTCAAATCCTTTCCTTTTCTATTTTTATTCAATCTCCACCCTTCATTTGCAATCATATCCAATGGCCAAAATTTATCCCCCTCGCCTATAAATTCGACTTGATTTTACTCTTCATTGACACACCAAAAGCTATCAAGTCTTAAGCTCTCAATTCTCTCTACTCTCAAATTCTTGTCCTCCTTGCTCCTAAATTGGCCTAGAGTTATTTTTGTGAGTTTTTTTTAGTGCTAAACTTGTGTATTTAGCCTTCAAGAGGTAATATTGTGAGGTTTTCTTTTAATTTGTGGGAATTATATTAAGGTGTGGGTACACCTTGGGTTGTGAGAAAAAGAAATTGGTTTGATCCTGAACCAGTAAAAAGAATCTTGGGTTTCTCTTTAGCCTAGGAAAAAGAGGGTCGTGTGTCGGTTTGGTCCTCACCTGCAAGAGGATCACTTAGTGAAATACCAAGAAGGAGTCTTGGAGAGTGGAGTAGGCAATTTGCCGAACCACTATAATTCCCGGTGTTTTCTCTTCCTCTCTCTCTTTTATTTCTTGTTTTCAAATTTTTTTTGCTTCTTGTCTTAGTTATTTTTTTAATCTTTCCTAATTGCATGATTTAATTTTTAGTGTGTTATTTAAATTTATCCTTGATTAAATTGTCTTTAAATTTGAAGTTATCATAGCTTGCATGATTTAAGTTTTGTCTTGCATAAATTTTCTTTAATCAAATTAGTGGGTTAACTTTATTGAGCATTGTTTGAAGATAAAATCATTTTTTAAAAATTGGTTGTGAGAAAAAGAAATTGGTGAATAGGGTAAAAATCGTGGTTTGTAAACAGTTTAACATGTTCTATTTGCAATATTAAATATGTGAATTGCACTCGTAAAAGCTAAATCTAATAAACTAACAAACTCCTAGCTATAACATGAATACTTGAACTATATGTGAATACATAAAAGTGGATCAAGTTTGAGTATATAACCAAAACTGTCTATAAGTATGGGGATAGGGTTGGGTACCTTATCCTAGGGACACTATGGATGCAACTCACTTTGTAATTATTACAATAGTTGTGAAGTGTTACAAACGAAGTGATCCTAAATCATTCGTATAGAGACATGCGGGTGGCGGCATCCTATGTAATGATTTTGCATAAGACCGGACCACAAAATAGTCATTTTTACTTTATAACACCGTTTACTGATAAGACTGACTATTGTAAATCGATGACCTAGGTAACTCGATCTTAATCTTGAGCCTAACTGTCACACCCCGCTCCAGATTACCCTCTTAACCTGGATGGAGTGGTGACTGCAGCAGTTACCAACCCTTGTGCTGACACTTACTGCTTATCTAACTTGTTAAATTTGCTCAAACCCTGAATACGTACATTTCATTAATATACTAAACTAATTAACTTAGAACTTAACACATTTACATTACAAGGTTTCATAGCACTGTTTTACATGAATATTACAACTTAGTGAGCCCCATCTAGAATACTATTCTCTATCTGACAGACACATGTATACTAACTAATACGGGTCTTCAATTAAGCTTCCTTCAACCTGACTCTTTGAGTGGCAGGGAAGTCTTAAAACATTTGAAAACATGAGCTAGAAGCCCAGTGATTAACTAGCATTTAAAGCATAACGTTCATACATAAATTTGATATTAAAACTGAAAGCTTTAACTGAAAACATAAACTTGACAACTATTATTCATGTCGTCATCAACATCATATAGCACTATTTTATGCTTTGTTGGACTATGCCTTAGTCTGTCAGTCTAGAGTGACACTCTTGCTCATTCTTTATTATCCTTTACTGCATTACTATTTAACTAGGAATGAACCCTTTTGTTCTCTTCCTAAAAACATAATTTGCAACCTTAGTCGAGAGAGAACCTTTACTCAATTCCTCGACGTCAATCCAAAGTTAGTGTGGAGTGATCTCTACACTATCAATAACAAATTTTCTTACATTCATGTGATTCTAGTTTAAGTACCGTCATACCTTAGGTATTACTGCTCAGATACCTTCTCCGTGTACTTCAATATCGAGCTGCTCGGATACCTTCTCCATGTCCTTCAGTATCGAGCTATTCAAATTCTAGGACAAAGCTTCAGTACCTTCTCATCTAGTCCTTCAGTATTGAGCTATTCAAACCTAGGACTAAGCTTCAGTACCTTCTCATCTAGTCCTTTAGTACCGAGTTATTCAAATCTAAGACCGAGCTTCAGTACCTTCTCATCCAGTTCTTTAGTACTGAGCTACTCACACTGAACTTTCTTATTCTTATCTCTCAATGACTTAGTTGCCCAAAAGTTTTCTATACTAACGTATCCTTTATTGAAAAGCATAGCATAGACATAACATTAATGTGAGATGCGTTGCCTGGTAACTATTTGAGAATAGTTGTCATAAATAGCTTTCAGTAAACATACATTGTTGGACATTCATAAGCATTAATAATTTACTTAAAACATTTAAAGCATTTAGAGTCACTCATAGCTCGTCGAGGCTCCTAACGATTTATATGCCTCTCCTAGCTCCTCTTGGCCTGAAAGGACATAATCCCCGGTAGATTCCTTTAAGTTCTCAGCAAAATGCTTCAGGTAGCTCACTTACTAATGGAACTTTCACCAATCTTCACTTCGAGCCCTGATTAATCTGAGAATTTGTCCCTTCTGCAAATTTTTCACTTTTTGTTCTTCTCCCCGTGAGATCTTTCTCCGATAAAACAACCTCAAAATATAGGTTCTTCCAGCTTTCAAATGGCACCGATCTCACTTAATTTGCTCAAGTCGTTTGCGAAAAACTAGCTTCTGAAGTTCCTCTTCCTTTTATACTTCCTGTCGCCTCCCCTGTTCAATGGTCAAACCGCCACCTCATCCAACACTTAGTGCTTCCGGCCCAATTCCAATTAGTGAGTTTCTTCAATTAATTTATTTTTCCTTTTCTTCCTTCATAACCCACGTTAGGCTTTCGTCTCATAATATAAATTTAGTGTGCATCGAGTTTCAATGCCTATGTGTATCGTCTAGCACCCAACGTCTATCGTCTAGTGCCCAACGTCTATCGTCTAGCACCCAATGTCCATCGTCTAGTGCCCAATGTCTATCGTCTAGCACCTAACGTCCATCGTATAGTGCCCAATGTCTATCGTCTAGCACCCAACGTCCATCGTCTAGTGCCAAATGTCTATCATCTAGCGCTTATCGTGCAGCTCATCACCTAGCGCATTGTTCAGCTCCGCGCAATTACTACATGATTGCCTATCTCATCGTGTAGTGTCATTCACTTACTAGACAATCGCATACCCAATCGTATAGTGCCGCTCATCTACTACACGATTGTCCAGCGTCTTTGCTCGCACACACTTAAGGCTGCCGCAAGCATTATCAACGCACTATGCCTTTCAACCCATGCGTTCATCCTTAGTTGACACATAGTTTATCCTTGCCTTCAACACTTAACCTCTACAAGCCTTGGTTGCTACATACGCAACCCCATGCATCCACACTTCTCCATCAACGCATGCCTACACTTTGCTTCCATACTTAGCCAATTTTCACTTGTTATATTATCTAAAACTCACCCTTGACTAAGTATTTCTAACACTTAGAATTTTCTTCCTCCATCTGTCTATTTTCTTTATCTCCTTTCATAATTTTACTAACACGTTTGTTACTCACTTATGTAGGAAAAATGGAGTACGGGGTTGACACTAACTATAGGCTTCTGTTTATTCGTGATTATCCTTTGATCAGTATGGATGAGAGTGGCTCAACATCGCCGACTCAAGAGACCTCCCATTTCAGGAGTAAGGCTGTGTAGGTAGTTGGGGACATAGTCCTACAAGATGAAATTCTCTCATACCCATTTCTAGGGTTAGTAGATAGATTGTTCTCTTAAGCACTGACTCCAAGTCTTGAACAAGGGCCCCATCCTCTTTTAAGGTATGAGAGAAACTTGGTTTAGTGGTTGTACCACAATCCAATTGTTCGTTAGAGGATCAATGGGACTTAAGGAGTAAGATGTACTTTCAAGGGTAAAACTACAATTTTGACCCAACTGTAATTACGAACAACTTATGAAAGATCGACTTACTAACCATGGTTGAATCAAGTGGACGAAATATAATCATGGTTAAAACAAGTGGATAAAAATATATCTACAGTGAAAAGAATGCAACTGCTGGTTTTAGTGGAGTGTCCCGATAGATAACAAATGTTGGTTAATTGGGTTAATAAGATTAGCCGATTAATCTCAAATCATTGAATCTCATGATCTGTAGGTCCATTAGGTCCCCTATTAGCTCATATTGGACTAGATAACATTATAATGAGAGCTTATGAAACGTTCAAATTCAGATTTGAAATTTTTTGTTATAAAGTGTAAATATTTTTAAATAATTTTTTATATTTAAAAGGATCACTTAAACAAATTGGAGAATTGGAAATATTTAAATATGATTTAAATATTGTATACATGAATCCTATTCATGTATGGGATAGGTGTTTCATTAATTTAATATTTGATATTAAATAAATTAATTAAAATTTTTAATTAATTATTCAAAATTATTTTTATTTAAAATTAAAATTTGAATTCATGAAACTCCATTTTGGAACCAAAATTCATTTTAAATTGTTTTTATGAAAATCATTTTAAAATGAAAATTTGATTAAAAATGGAAAGTGGGAAAATCTCACATTTTCCATTAACAATTACACCTAATCCCACTTGTTCAACCTTGCTATGGTGTCAATTTTTGTGTGTTTGATTTGCATGAAAGAGTTATATATATATATATATATATATATATACAAGGTTTTATTTGATTTTTGTTAGACGATGAAAATCTGGAAATTATTGAAGAAATTGGTTCTTTAAAATTCCTCACCAAAAGGACTCTCCAATAAAAAAAACAAAATCCCTCTCAATTCCTTTTCAATTTGGGTCCCACAATTCGTTCCAAGGTCGAAGAATAGCAGAGAAGATACTAGTAGTCCACGAATGGTTCGTGATCAAAATTCAACAAGGAGTTGCTGTAGTTTGGAGTTTCTTCAAATGTTGCACTTCTAAACCCTAATTCTATTTTTGAACTTGCATGCTTGTTAACTAAAATTAATTAAATTAGAGTGCTTAAGATCCAAATTGCTTATGCTTAATACCAACAATTAGTATCAAAGCAAGATTTAAGCTCTCAATTTACGTTAATTTTAGCTTAGTGGGTGTTATTCATGAGATGTATGAAATGAGTGCTGATATGAATATATTATAGTTTTGGCATCTATATTTACCTTCAATTATGTTGCAACTGTTGTAATTGGCTCCTTATTTATGGGTCTTAATGTGTGGTTAAGGGTTTGTAAATTTATTAGAGTCAATAGAGTGAAAACTAGGTTGTAATTGAAGAAGAAACGAAGCAAACAACAATATTTTTTCTAGCAGCAGATAGCTATTGTCAAGCAACGTCGTGACGCTATTCTTCCTTCAGCCCATAAACGCGAAGCAGCGCCGCGATGCCATCTTTCAGCCCAGACGCTATAGGTGTACATAGATCAGGTTGGAAGAATTTTATGGACCAACCCGAAAATTCGGGTTGGCTTTAAATGAACCTATCGATTTATTTTTTAAGGGTCAACCCAACCCAAAATTTTCGGGTTGGGTCGGGTTGGATCACCGGTTTTGATTTTTTCTTTTAGGCGAGGGACGAGGGTTTCACACTCACAGGTTTTTTTGTTTGTTTGTTTTAATATAAAGTGTTTACTGTTTAGGGGTAAAGGGAAGTGACAATCGTGAAGTGGATTAGGGAGGTGAAGAAACGTTTAGGTGAGGGGTGAGGGACAAGGGACGAGGGTTTCCGTTTCACACTCGCAGGTTTTTTTTAATATATATATACAAACACACACGAGTAACCCGAGACCCGGCCCGAAATTTAATTAATTAATTTTTTTTAAAAAAATACTTTTTAACCCGACCCAATCCAAAATAAATTCTAACGCAACACAATCCTTACGAGTTGGGTTGGATAGTCCGGGTTGGTCGGGTTATCGAGTTTTTTGAACACCCCTACCAGACGCATGCACTCTTGAGGGATCCGATCCGGCTGAACTGATTCAACCGTTCTCAATTCGCACGTGAAGGATGTGGGTAGGGATTTTGCTATTTCTACAAAATTGGAAAGAAAAAAAAACCAACTTATACTTGCAATTTCCTTAATTAAATTTATTATCCATTGCAATTTTCTAATGCGAATATAATTCTAAGTGATTAAAATACTACGAAAATTTCTTTCTAACTATGAATAATATGAATATAACTCAAGTTATTAAAACATTATATTATAGGTTCAAATCATCGCACAACATAAATAAATATCGAGTCAAAAAGCACGTGCCAGGTGGCTATTGGAAGAGTTTGAAAATTTTGATTTGTCTTTTACTTAGCAAGAATACGCACGTGCGTATCATGTGGGGGTTGTTTCCGATCCCACCCACCCACTTCTACCAACCAACCGCCAAACAGCCGGTCCCCGTCGCACCGGAAAACGACCACCCTAGCGTTCCCTTTACGCCGCGGGCCCATAAAAAATAACAAAATAATAATTTTTTTAATCTATAAACAAATCGCTATTATCCGACGTGGCTTCCTTTCCTCGGCTCCGGTGACCACCACCGACGATACGCCGCCGTATCGCCACCTACTACATCAATAGTAACGCCATCAGGCTATTAAAATAATAACGAATTCCGCAGACTTTTGAAAATCTGTCATTTCGCATCCGTTTTTCTGCTAGGGTTTTTGCGTTTTGAAGCTTCTCCTTTTTCGTTTTTTTGTCGCCATTTCTTCTTCGATCAGCGAAGAAGCTATACGATCATGGCCTTCTCATCCTCCTTCGCTCGATCTGCCATTTCCTCTTCTCTGATCGAAGCTTCTCGTTCTGACTTGTCGCCGTCTAACTGCCGGAAGGTTGGTTTTCTTTGATAGTGGTTAGGTTAATTGCATCGTGAAAAAGGGTAACTGGTCCAGTTCTGATGAATATAGTTGCAGTTAATATCGATTAATAGTTGTGTTTTTCTGTCTGGACCTTTACGTTGATTGGAGTTAAATTTTTTTGTTCTCATTTCTCTTGCGCGTGTTGTGTTTGTTGGCTTGTATCTGCAGGCTTCATGCGTCGGGAGCTCTTTAAAGCTTCAATCTGGTGTTTTTGGAACTGCTGTCTCGAATGGGGCGTCTTCTTTACAGTTAAGGTGAAGCCCGGGCTTTATTGAACGTATTCTCCAAATACCGTTTTAAGTACTATCATCTGAATGGATTTCATATGTATTGGATGGCAGGTCATCTAAAAGTCGAACTGTCCAACCCATCAAAGCTACGGCCACCGAGGCGCCTCCGACGATCCAAAGTAAATTTTTTATTTTCTCTGTTTTTTTTTTCACCCTCGAAGAAAAGTTGACTTGTTTCAGGTTGTCAGTTTCTGATTAATTGATTATTGTTCCATATTTCTCCCTTGCTGGGCCATGTTCAGAAACTCCGAGCAGTGGGAAGACCAAGATAGGAATCAATGGTAAGATTTTTCAGCGCAGCTGTGTGACTATTTCTTTTGTAGGGCTAGGAGTTAATTGTTGTGGTTCTTAATCCTTGTAGTCTAGAGAGCTCTCTGGACTCTGAATAGTAATAGTGTGAGGAAGCGATTAACAATGTATATAAATAATACCGTCAAGCTATAGGTATGTTGTCACTTAATAACGTATAATGTAGTGGGAGAAAATAGACAAAGAAGAATATAATCTTAGTGAACAACATTTCTGCATATGAAAATGAAGCAAAAAGTATTAGAATGTGAAAAAGCAGGAACCATTGATCTCATTGAAGTGCTTGATTGAGCGAGGTTATGTGCCAACAGTGCACCAGAAGCCTGAATGACCTCTTTCAAAACTAGGGTTCAACCAATGTAATACAATTTCTAGAAGTCTTATCTTTAATTGTTTCATCATGTCAAGAAGTCTTCATATTCCACGTCCACAGATTGATTATTCACCCTTTTCAGGAAAGGTGTCTATTATTGTTACTTTTATGTAGTTTGATTCTGGAAGATCATCCCTTTTCCGTAGGTTATCTAGTTTTCTTCCCGTATTGGAATACCTTTTCCCCTCATTTATAGATATATTTCTTTTGCCTGTTCCTTTCAAGTAATGTTCATGGGACAAATAGATATTTTTGTGATGACTCACTATACAGGTTTTGGTCGAATTGGAAGACTGGTATTGCGAATTGCAACCTCCAGAGATGATATCGATGTTGTAGCAGTTAATGATCCATTTGTTGACGCCAAGTACATGGTATGCATAAGTTTAGTCAATGATCCATTTGGGTTCCAAGTATTTAGCATGCAAGTTTAGTTAACGATCCATTTGGATTCTCTTATCCAGGCTTACATGTTCAAATACGATTCTACCCATGGTGTTTTTAACGGAACCATCAAGGTTCTCAGTGATTCAACCTTGGAAATTAATGGGAAGCAGATCAAAGTTGTAAGCAAAAGGTAGTAACTGAACATTTGCTTCTCTAAAATATTTTTAAATTAAAAATTAGTACTGTGAGTAGTTTAACCTGTAAAATTCTAATGATGTCGATTTGTATGCTTTTGGTTGATTCTATAGTAACTAAACTCCACTAGAGACTGACTTATGTAATTTTTAATACTCAGGGACCCTGCAGATATCCCTTGGGGTGATTATGGGGCCGAATATGTTGTTGAGTCCTCTGGAGTTTTCACTACTAAAGAGAAGGCTTCAGCACACCTGAAGGTTGCTGTTGATTGTTGATACATCAAACTCTCTTCCTTTTTAATTTCTTGCTTACCCTTCTATTTTGATGTCTTTGAACTCCAAGTTATCAATTTGTAATTTTGTACTGCAGGGTGGTGCTAAGAAAGTTGTAATCTCAGCTCCATCAGCTGATGCACCTATGTTTGTAGTTGGTGTTAACGAAAAAACTTATAAGCCGACAATGGATATTGTTTCCAATGCAAGTTGTACAACCAATTGTCTTGCACCTCTCGCAAAGGTATGAATGAAACCCATGTTGAGTATTTTGGAGTGTTGTTTCTTGAATACGTATTCAGTGTGGATTTTATATTAGACATACGTATAATTTTCACTCCATCTAAAAAATACAGGGACATAGGTCTCTGTGCTGTCATACAGTCCGCCTGACTCAAATTGTACACTATGTCTATGTCATGTAGGTTGTTCATGAGGAATTTGGCATTGTTGAAGGTCTAATGACTACAGTGCATGCAACAACAGGTTTTTCATTCACTCGCTCTCTCGCTCTCACAACTTATTTCATGTGTGCCAATTGTATTGACCATTTCTTTTTTTACTTCAGCAACACAAAAGACTGTCGATGGCCCTTCAATGAAGGATTGGAGAGGAGGCCGTGGGGCTGCACAAAATATAATTCCTAGCTCTACTGGTGCTGCCAAGGTATGTGGCTTAAACAATTGATAGATCTTTATGGCTTTTCTAATCAATTGAAAAGGATAAAGTTTTTCTTTTTTTAATTTTTAATAACTGCAGGCTGTTGGCAAAGTTCTTCCGGAGCTAAATGGAAAGCTTACTGGAATGGCTTTCCGCGTCCCAACTCCCAATGTATCTGTTGTGGACTTAACTTGCCGACTTCAAAAGAGTGCTTCTTATGAAGATGTGAAGGCAGCAGTAAAGTATGTCTTGTACCCAGCCGGTGTTTCTTCTCGTTAAGTTTTTCCCTATACAACTTTAGTTTTTAGTATCTTTTGATAACCATTGGGCAACATTTTCAATACTTTTTATAGATATGCATCCGAAGGTCCATTGAAAGGCATTCTTGGATATACCGATGAGGATGTTGTCTCTACAGATTTTCTTGGGGATTCGAGGTACCACTTTTTCCAACATGTTCTAATTTAACTTATGTGGCTATACTGTACCATATGTGGAAAGTAAAATAAATAATTTACCAAATGTAGTTAGTAATTGAATTATGGTTAATAATCACTTTTGATCCCAATTTTTTTTAAAAAAAATAACAATTTAGGGTGTGTTTGGATTAACTTTTTAAGTGTTTAATTTTAAAAATAAGTGATCTAGAAAAAATTGAAGTGTCTGGCAATCACTCAAAATAACTTTGGAAACACGTTTAAAGTGTACTTTAAACAATTTTTATCGAGAGAGTTTAAATAATAATGTATTGTTTGAAAAATACTTTTTTCTTTAGTTAATCCAAACGAGCTTTAATCCTTGAACTTTAGTTGGTATCGATTTAGTCCCTGTATTTTTAAATTTGTAACAATTTGTCCCTAAACTTTAGTAAGTATCAATTTAGCCCCTATCATAAAAAATCTTTTTAAAGTTAAGGGTTAACTTCTATCATATCTATCATATGATGACTTAATCTTTATAGTTTAAAAAAGAATTGTTTTTCGATCAATTTAACGATCTACACGTGTAAGAAATTTCATTTCATTGAATCTTAATAGTATATGTCGCAATAAGAATTAATTCGTTACAAATTTTAAAGTATAAGGGCTAAATTGTTACTTATAAGTTCAAGGACTAAATTGTTACGAAATTGAGAGTACACTACAAAGACTAAATCATCACGAATACTAGAGTTCAGAGACTCAATTGTTATTTTAATGAAACTTCATGGACCAAAAGTGATTTTTTTAACTTTGAATTATTCTTAATTGGGGGCCTGAATAACGTGATTTACTTGTTATAGATCAAGTATTTTTGATGCAAAGGCTGGAATAGGTCTCAGTGCCTCATTCGTGAAGCTGGTGACTTGGTACGACAATGAATGGGGATACAGGTACTCTCCTTCAACTTCACACATTTTCGTATTTTGATGTATTATGATGCTCTTCAATTAAAACCATTCTGGCAATGGCTTGTGAACAACTGTTGTTCGTCGTTTCAGCAACCGAGTACTGGACCTTATTGAGCACATGGCAATGGTTTCAGCCTTCAATTAAATGACAGTGTCTTGTCATCGGCAAAGCCCCGAGCAGTTCTTGTGATTTTTGATCGTAAGTAGTTGGTTGAAGTGAGATAGGTTTCTATTTTTTTTTTTCTTGGAATGGAATCATTCGGTTGCTTGTGTAGAACAGTAGAAGCTAGTTTAAAATAAGGAATATTTGACATGTAAACGAGTTCATTCTTCCAGTTTAACATATCTGGACCCGGCAGATTCAATACAAGTAATTGTGGAAGAACCTTTCGGTCGTTTATCTTCTATGCATGTGTTTCAACTTTCAATGCATCACTATTTTGTTCACATTGAGTTGATTAATTATAGGTTAAATATCCTTGAACCAATATTACCATTGATCTTCTTAAAGATTTCTGATGAATATTGGAGTAGAAATGGTTTAGAATTTTGAATAAAAATTGAAACTTGAAATGATGTAGTGGTGACTTAGAACGAAAATTTATATCATCATATCATTTTAGGTCATCTCAATGTGGTTCCAATATTCATCTGAAATTTTAATGGTTTTCCACTAATAAATGACAAAGTAATATGATATTTGAGAATTATCAGCATAAATCAGGACCACTTTCAGTGTCAAGTCTGCCATCGGAATGATGTCGCTGTTCTTTGGATCTTTTGCCACAATCGTCATCTAAACTGGACTGACTCAATTGCTGGGATTTTCCGGATTTTCTTAAAGGGCACACATTAAATACGTTCATTGAGATCACGATTTCAGTTGGTGAATTAGGTTCAACAACTCCTCTATGTCAATATAAAACAATACAAAGCTTCGATAAATATATGTCTAAAACAAGATAACTGACAAAGTGCTGCTTGCTTGCTGCATTCCTACGTGCTCCACCTTGTTCACTAACTTAAGAATCTAATGCAATTTCGAGGACTTGTTTTTGGAAATTTTGATGAAATTGTACGTGCCATAATATTATTTTCTTTAGAGTGAGACTTAATTCTTTGTAGGACTAAAAAAATGTATCTACTAAAATTTGTATGAATCTCATTCGAACTTCTTATGTATTCAGATTTTATACAACCTTTTAAAAGATGTTTTTGTCATCATATGGATATTTCATACTTTTAAGTAAAACTTAACAAGAAAAGGATTTAATTATCTACTTTTAGAAAATAGAGAACAAGAAATATAGTAATTATCAGTGAATACATATTCATTTTAACAAGGACAGAAAATTGATAATCAAACAAAAGTTAATTTTATGGGGCCAGAATGTAATGATATAAACAGAAACTTCCGAAAATGTAACCACTCTTTCTACCTTGGTTTTACCCCAACAATGCTCCAACCATTATATAATGATATATATATATATATATATATATCATTATTTTTCCGTAAAATAAATTTTATCCCCAAAACATACCTCTTACCAGATTTCCTTCTAATAAACATCAATGACCAAACAATCATCATATACCAAAGTTGAAAAAAGCATAAAAGATTTTGTTATACTTATAGGAAAGCACGTAAGATCCTACAAAGAAGTTCCTAAAACCAAGTATTTCAACATTATTCAAAGCAACCTCTAACTTTCCCAACACTCTAATTCAGAAAATGCATGTCAAATCACCCCTTCCATTAATTAATCCAACCCTTTCCATGCCATTGTTTACTGAATCCACTTTTCTCTTATTATATTCATCGCATCCAACTTAGTCGGCAACACTTCACCATCGTCTTTTCCCTTCTTTATAACGATCTCTCTGGTTTAAGTAACAGAAAATCACTTCCTTTTGGCCAGACTTTTAGTTGGGATCAGCATAAAAATGGCAGATAATCCTAGAACGGATTCCTTCAGAACCGAGCTTTTGTCCCCGGAGGGTGTGGCTGCCGGAACAGATGGAATGGTGACAAAGGTGCCCTCGTGGCGACTCAATATGGATGAGTTTCGCTTGCCTACCACAAACAAGAGGTCTCATCATGGCATTATTTATTACTGGAAGTCATGGAGTAAGCTTTTCAAAATGATCTTATGAATTCTAATTCCTGAATAGAGTAGTTCTTCTGCACTAAACTTTTGAGTTTTGGAGGTGAAACTAAAGAGTAAGGAGCATTTTATCTTGATCATAGACAGGCAGAGGAAGGTTGCTAAGTACTATGAAAGGCAGGAAAGTCTTCTCAAAGGATTCAATGAAGTTGACTCCTACAATGAACTCGGTATCGTGCCCGGAACTTTAACAGAGGTTTGTCACTTTTTCTTTCTCTAACACCCGCCAGCTTCTTATCAGACAGATTCACCTAGTTTCTAATACATCAGGATGAAAAGAAGCAAGAGGCAAACAGTGAGAGACAGGCAATATATGCATCCAATATAGCCAACATGTTGATCTTCATTGCCAAAGTGTATGCTTCAGTTGAGAGCAGATCACTAGCGGTTATAGCTTCAACACTAGATTCCCTGTTGGATCTTTTATCAGGGTTCATATTATGGTTTACAGCTAATGCTATGAGAAAGCCCAATCAGTACCGTTATCCTATCGGAAAGAATCGAATGCAACCAGTGGCAAGTCATCTTTCCTAACCAAACTTAGCTATTTAATTAGTCAGAAAAGTCTTGTTGAATGAAGAATGGAAATGCTGGTCTAAGAAAATAAAGGATGGTCCAAATGGAGAATTAACACCTAGTATTATCCAAGATCAATGCCAAAAACTCTTTTATGTTGTCATACAAATAATAAACAAGTTCAGCAAAAAATAAGTCAAGTCATGTTAGAAAACGTACAGAAGAAAGCAAAATAGCATGGACTAACCTTTCAAATTTATGACAGGGAATTGTCGTGTTTGCATCAGTCATGGCAACTCTTGGAATACAAATTTTGCTTGAATCAGCTCGAGAACTTATTTCAAAGGTAAACTAGTTTGATTATTAATTGGATACAAAAGAACACACCAGTAATTTCTCCATACAATATGATTGTCGCAGGTTCAACCAGACAGAGATCCGGATAAAGTAAAATGGATGGTTGGAATAATGGCATCCGTGACAGTAGTGAAACTTTGCCTTACAATATATTGTCGTAGATTCACAAATGAAATTATCAGAGCCTACGCCCAAGACCATTTCTTTGATGTAATTACGAATTCAATCGGTCTTGCGACTGCCCTTTTGGCCATCAAATTCTACTGGTGGCTTGATCCTCTTGGTGCTATCCTAGTAAGTTGGCCACACACGGTATTCATATCTGTTTCTACTCACTAACCATACTCCCACACTAATAAGCAATAACATCTACATTTGCATATTATATATAGATAGCATTGTACACTATCAGCAACTGGTCGAAGACTGTGATGGAAAATGTATGGTCACTAATTGGGAGGACAGCCCCACCAGACTACTTGGCTAAGCTAACATATCTAGTATGGAATCATCACGAGGAAATCAAACATATAGATACAGTGAGAGCGTATACCTTTGGATGCAACTATTTTGTGGAGGTGGACATAGTGTTGCCTGGGGAAACATCTCTAAGTCAAGCACATGACATTGGAGAAACACTTCAAGATAAACTTGAACAGCTTGATGAGGTTGATCGAGCTTTCGTTCATGTGGACTTTGAGTTCACTCATAAGCCAGAGCACAAACCTAAAGCTTCATAGAATGGCGAATAGTGAATATGTATGCTGCATGAATTCCTGAAAGAGAGTGGTTTGAATTGTGGTTATCTGACTATTGAATTGTTTGTATTATACATATTCTGTACACAATTTTCAGCTTTCCAATAAATAGGATCTCCACTATGATTAACATTTCACTGAAAATCTTACAAAAATTAGTGATAAGTCAATTCCACCTGTCTTGTGACAAAATTTGACTGAACGTCCTGCAGAAACTTGTCGCAACAAAATAACATCCTTGATTGTGGATTTAAAACTAAAGCATCCAAGAAACTTTTATCATTTCAAATGGACAAGCCTTTCAGTGTCCGACAACATTAGGAGAATTAATACAACAATAGAAATGAAAAGAATTACGCTCAACAACAAGCATTAACTCTCATCATAAGCCAGATAAACATCCCAAGTCTGTTTCTATATAACTGAAGATCTAGAGAACTCGTAAACAATCCATTAAACAATCATGGAAGCAGCATCCTTCTTGGGGGGAAATACTACATTCTTGTTTCCAGGAAATGCATTGCGAGAGATGTCTACCAGGGCCTTGAAACTGTAAGGCTCGTGCATTGAGAGCTCTGATAATACTTTTCTATTTAGTTGAACGTTCTCCTTCATCAGCCCATGCATAAAATTGCCATAGTTCACCTTATATGGTAGGGAAAGAGACAAAAGAATTGTTAGTATCTCTACATGGAAAATTGTCCAAATATATAGAAGATAAATATTTGAGTAACTTGGCAAAGAATTCAATATTTATTGGAAATAAGACGCAATTCACATCGATGTAGAAAGTGAGAATCCTAAACCTAAAACACAAGCATACAGTAATTATTTGACCTAAAGCAGCTTTGATTCCTCCTTTGCAAAACCAAACCATTCAAACAAGTGCTAAAATTCATGAATCACGTGAAATTTATGCAACTTATCCAGGCAGGTCAGGTTGGCTTAAAATTACAAACATATTGTAGGAAGAATGGAAGGGACAAGTTTAAATGCTAAAATTAAAGGATGTGGGAATATCAAAGGTGAAAATTAGAAATGCTCAAAACGATCTCAATTATTGTTTTTTTTTTTTGGGGGGGGGGGGGGGGGGGGGGGGGGGGGGGGGGGGGGGGGAGGTGGGGATGGAAAGGGATCTGAGCTTAGTTGAAGAAAAGAAAAACAAATACAAGGGCATAAAAAAAATGAAAGACAAAAAAATCAAACCAAGGTCAAAATTATAAAAGAGCCTACTAAATCACGTCAACTAGGAGAAATTAAACATAACCCCCAATCCAGATACCTTAAAGAGCCAAAAAAAAAAAGGAAAAAAGAAAAAGAGGAAGACAGACAGACAACATGTCACAACATCTCGCCTTTCTCACAAAAAAGGCAGAAACAAGCCCACACCCTCAATCATGTTTTTTTTTTTCTTTTTGTAAATGGAAACAAACATTTTTCATCGATGAAATAAAAAGAGACTAATGGTCGAATTACAATATGGTAAAGCTATAAAGGAAACATAAAATCCAAAAGACTAGGGATCAGCAAGCGCACCCGGATATCTCGACTAGGTTGACACATCCACAACGCCCTCATCACATCCCAAAAAAGAAATCTACTAAAAATGCATTACAAGATGACATTATTCTGATAGACCTCCCATATTTAGAAGATATGAAAGAAAGGCCAAAAGGAAGAGTAGGGAGAAGGGCACAAATGTAACTATGAAAAAGAATCAAATTAGTTAGAGAGGGGACTACCAAATCTATAACAAATTCGGTTAGTAGTGGGGAATTCTGTTAGTAGGGAGAGAGGTGACAATTTGCTATAAAAATAGGAATGTAGAGGCAGGGAGGTATCTTTTCATTGTTCTTGAGAGTTTAAGCTTGTTGAGCTTGTATTCAGGAGGGGGGTCTCGACCTTCCTAGGCTATTTTGAGCCAAAACAGTAAATATATAATTGAGACACTACCAATTTGGTATCAGAGCTGTTCGGTTTGTGGGAAAGGGGTATGGTGAAAAAGATGGAGGCAAGACTATCAGCTGTGGAGGAACAACTCACCTTACTTCAAGTTGGAATGAAAAACAGGATGGATCAAAGATTTGGAGAAATGCAACAGATCACGGATAGCATGATGACAGCAAAAATCGAAGCATTAGGAGAGTCGATGGAGCAGAAGATGATCCGGGCATTGGAGGTTTGGTCGAAGAGATCAGAAACAACCAAGGAGATGGAATCAGGATCATCAGAAAGGACAGTGACTGATAAGGGCAAGCAGCCGGCGAGAGAGGAAAGGGGCGAAAGAAGGAGGTGCCCTTGTTTGATATGAGACTGAGAAAGCTGGAAATACCGATATTCAAATGAGAACCAGGTGAGGATCCGATGGAATGGTTTCATAGAGCTGAAAGATATTTTGTTGTGAACAGGTTATCGGAGAAAGATAAAATCGAGGCTGCAATCTTGTGTTTGGAAGGAGAGGCTTTGGAATGGCATCAATGGGAGGAAGAAAGGACGCTGATGGATACATGGGCCAAATTTAAAGAACAGCTCCTACTACGATTCTTACCAGTCAAAGAAGAAGACCGGAGGGCACAGTTTCTCACCTTGAAACAGGACGGCAGTGTGCGAGCTTGCCAACGGCGATTCGAGCAACTCTCAGGGCCGTTGAAAGACCTATCCGATGAGACGTTAGAAAGCAAGTTCGTTAGTGAGCTTAAGGAAGACATTCAAATCGAAATGAGGATGTTCAAGTTGATTGGGCTGAAAGAGAATATGAGAATGGCCCAAATAATAGAAGATACGGAGGAGGCCCGAAGAAAGAAATGGGGCAATCCGAATCCGGCAAAATCAACAAGCGTGTCTTTAAACTCGGGACCCAACTCACAGGTTAAACCGGCTCCAATTCAAATCAAAACATGCATGCATCTGCCCGAACGATCTCACTCAACCCGACCCGCCCATCAGGTACGTCTTCAAACTCTGTTACTTTAAAAGATGTCAATTGAAAACCGTTCACGGCTGGAGCTTTCAAGCGATTATCCGACAATGAGATGCAAATCTGAAGGGATAAGGGACTCTCCTACCATTGTGAGGAGAAGTATACACTAGGGCATCGATGTAAAAAGGAGCTAAGTATTTTGCTTTACCACGATGAGGAGGAAGGAGATGATATCCTGGAAACAAAGGACAAACCAGTGGAGGCCGAGATGCCCATGACGACTACCTTAGAATCTATGGTGGTGGAAGATAGCGAACAAGAAGCAGCAGAGCTATCCCTAAACTCTCTCGCAAGGATCGATTCACCTCGTACGATTAAAGTCAGGGGAGCTATAGGAGATAGAGACGTGATTGTTCTCATTGACAGTGGTGCCTCACACAACTTCATTGATAACGAACTAGTATGAGCCCTGAAACTACCACAGACACCAACAACGAGTTATGGGATAATGCTCGGAACAGGGACATCAGTGAGGACGACGGGCATTTACAAGGGGGTAATTCTTAACCTTCCAAACTTAACCATTATCAATGACTTCTTCCCTTTGCCCCTGGGTAGTGCTGATGTGGTGTTAGGAGTGCAATGGCTGATGACTTTAGGACGAGTCAAATGCGATTGGGGAACGTCCGAGATGGAATTTCAAGTAGGTGATTGGAGAGTACACTTGCAAGGGGACCGTAGCCTGATGAAAGCACAGATTTCACTAAAGTCAATGATGAAATTGGTAAAAGGAGGGGCCAAGGTATCCTTCTCGAGCTAAACTCGCTCATGACTTCTGAAAAAGATGGAGCAGCACAGTCAATAGTAGAGCTACAACCGGAAATACAAGAGATTTTAGAGAGATACCAAGCCGTTTTCAGTTCAGTAGAAGGGTTACCACCAATGAGGCATCATGAACACCACATCGAACTCAAGCCAGAGGCAGGGCCAGTGAAAGTTAGGCCGTATAGATACCCACAATTCCAGAAGGACGAGATTGAGAAGCTGGTAGAAGAGATGCTCACTGCAGGGATCATTCAGCCCAGTGTAAGTCCTTTCTCAAGCCCGGTGTTATTAGTGAAGAAGAAGGATGGTAGCTGGCAGTTTTGTGTCGATTATAGGGCATTAAATCAAGTCACAGTACCAAACAACTTCCCTATTCCAATGGTTGAGGAGCTCCTTGATGAATTGGTTAGTGCACGGGTATTCGCGAAGATTGACTTGAAGTTAGGACACCATCAAATTCGAGTGGCTCCTTCAGACATACACAAAACCGCATTTCGCACTCATGAAGGCCACTACGAGTTCTTAGTCATGTCATTCGGTTTGAGAAACGCTCCATCCACATTTCAATTGGTAATGAATGATCTCTTGCATCCCTACTTAAGAAAATTTGTGTTAGTGTTCTTCGATGATATCTTAATCTACAGCTCTTCTTTATGTGACCATGTGCATCATCTATCTGTGGTGTTACAAGCTTTGGAGGACAACAAGTTCGTGGCCAATTTTAAGAAGTGTACGTTTGGGGCAAAGCAAATAGATTGTCTGGGGCATATCATATCAGAAGGAGTAGCAGCAGACCCTTCAAAGGTGGAAGCTATGCTCCAATGGCCAACACCAACAACAGTCAAGCAACTCAGGGGATTCCTTGGGTTAATGGGCTATTACCGCAAGTCTGTACCTCAATATGGCTTGTTGGCTTTCCCTCTAACACAGCAGCTCAAGAAGGATAGGTTACGGTGGAACGAGGACACTCAAAAGGCCTTCGAGGTTTTGAAGCAACACATGGCCCAACTACCCACCCTCAAGCTCCCTGATTTCAATCAAACATTCATAATTGAAACAGATGCCTCCGGGGTAGGAGTTGGGGCAGTCCTGATGCAAGAAGGAAGGCCGGTGGCATACTTCAGCAAGGCACTCCCACCCACACATCGACTCAAGATTGCCTACGAAAGGGAACTAATTGCCATAGTCATGGTTGTACAAAAGTGGCATCCCTATCTTTTGGGAAGAAAATTTATTGTAAGAATAGATCAGAAAAGTCTCAAGTTCCTATTAGAACAGTGGATCATAGCAGGTGAATATCAGAAATGGGTTGCAAAATTAATAGGATACGAGTTCGAGATTGAGTATAAGAAAGGGAGGGAAAACTCGGTAGCAGATGCTTTGTCTAGGCTGCCTACCACGCTGGAAATGACCATGATCAATGTATTGCACGCCCTCAATCAGGAGGTATTCACGAGTCAAGTTGAGCAAGATCAGGAACTAAGAACAATCAGGGATAACATACGAGCAGAGCAACCACACCCCAGGGATATACACGGCAAGGAGAGCTTCTATTGTATAAGCAGCGTATTGTACTTCCACCTCAGTCACCTACAATTCCATTACTCTACAAGAATTCCGCAACAGCCCAATTGGGGGGCACAATGGTGTAGTAAAAATGTACCAACGGTTAAAAAAAGAATTCTTCTGGACAGGGATGAAGGCAAGGGTAAGGGCTTTTGTAGGAGATTGCTCTGTCTGCCAACAAGCCAAGTATTTGGCCTTAGCCCCTACTGGACTACTCCAACCTCTGCCAATACCCGAGCTCACTTGGCAAGATATCAGCATGGACTTTGTGGAGGGATTGCCGAAATCCGAGGGATACAACTCAATCTTGGTAGTGGTTGATAGCTATCCAAATATGCACACTTCATTGCTCTTCGCCACCCCTATACAGCAACAACAGTGGCCACTTTGTTCATGAAGGAAATTGTGTGTTTACATGGAGTGCCTAGAAGCATCATTTCTGACAGAGATAAAGTATTTACTAGCCTATTTTGGGAAGAATTTGTTAAATTGATAGGAACACAATTCAAGAGGAGTTCATCCTATCACCCACAAACAGATGGGCAAACAGAAGTGGTCAACAGAGGCTTAGAAGCTTATCTAAGGTGCTTTACCATGGAGACTCCTTCACAATGGCACAAATGGCTGGCATGGGCTGAATATAATTACAACACATCCTACCACACAGCCATCAAATGTTCACCTTACGAGGTATTGTATGGTAGACCAACACCTACACTCATCTGTTACACACGAGGGAATGCCACAGTAGGAGAAGTAGACGTCCTACTTAAAAACAGGGACGAGATGCTCAAACAATTGAAGAAAACACTAGAAGCAACACAACAAAGAATGAAGGCCCTAGCAGATTCAAAAAGAAGAGAGATAAACTTTGAAGTATCGAATTGGGTTTACATAAAGCTCAAGCCTTATCGCCAAGGATCACTATTGGTGCACAGGCACCCAAAACTAGCACCACGCTACATTGGACCCTTTCAGATAATTCAAAAGGTCAGACTTGTGGCATATAAGCTTGATCTACCTCACAATGTCTCCATACATCCAGTAATACACGTTTCACAATTGAGAAAGGCCGAAGGAACCATACTACCACGATTCTCTTGACGAACAGTGGGACCTTTTGGAAAACAACCAAAACCATTGTCGGTCTTGGGGGTTAGGAAGATTGGTTCAACGATATCATCATCAAATGATTTTGATGTACCCATACAGTGGGAAGATCTACCAGTAAAAGATGCAACTTGGGAAGGAGGAGCACAATTAGCTGAACAATTCCCTGATTTTCACCTTGAGGACAAGGTGGTGCTTTGGGGGGAGGGTAATGACAAACCTCCCATATTTAGAAGATATGAAAGAAAGGCCAAAAGGAAGAGTAGGGAGAAGGGCACAAATGTAACTATGGAAAAGAATCAAATTAGTTAGAGAGGGGACCATCAAATCTATAACAAATTCGGTTAGTAGTGGGGAATTCTGTTAGTAAGGAGAGAGGTGACAATTTGCTATAAAAATAGGAATGTAGAGGCAGGGAGGTATCTTTTCATTGTTCTTGAGAGTTTAAGCTTGTTGAGCTTGTATTCAAGAGGGGGGTCTCGACCTTCCTAGGCTATTTTGAGCCAAAACAGTAAATATATAATTGAGTCACTACCATATTCTCAACAATATGAGAATAAGATCCAAACTAGACCATAACAACGTTGTGCCAATCAACGACAATTAAGAATAGATAAACACATTCCAAATTAAGCTAATGTCTTGAATAGAGTAGTCCGTAAATAATCTAGATAAAGAACACCAAGAGGAAGCTTTGACACATGCAGTCTCATAGCGCTCCAACCAAGGAAGGACCTTGCTCTGAAAAATTCTTTGGTTCCTTTCAAACCAAAATATCTGAGAGGATTGCTTTGACTCCATTTACCCAGAGAAGGTGAAGAATAGCTATAAAACAAGGCCCCACTAAAATCTGCATAACATTCTCCTTGAAAGGATTACACCAAACCCACTGCACATTAAAGAGAGAAAGAAATTTCCTCCAGAAATTCTTGGAGAAACAGCAATGCAAGAAAAGATGCTGGCAGTCTTCACCACTTGCCAAGCACAGAGGCATGTTGATGGTAATAGTGAATGTCCAGGAAACTTTAATTGCAATCTTTGAGAACAATTAAGAGCTCCAAATAACATCATCCAAATTGTAATATTTACTCTTCTAGGACAGCTTGATTTCCACAAGGCTTTAAACAACTTTGTATCATCCATAGGTGAAGAAACAATCTCTCCTCCACGCCAAATGTAACTAAACGACTTCAACCACCTATTCTAGATCACCACCCCCAAGAAGGTGGTGAAGGTCCTCTTGCTGCCTGCATATGATGCACCATTGCAAACCAACACAAAGGAAGAATGAGGTTGAACACAATCTATAGTGTTCGCCCTACCATGTAAAACTTGCCACAATTTTTTTTGGCCTTCTTTGGTATTTAACTCTTCCAAATAGTGGCAAAAACTGAGGCAGCCTAGGGGAGTGAAGAGAAAGACAAAATGTGAAAAGGTGATTCACAGGAGAAGCCTTTCAAAGAATCAAAAGACCAAAACCTAGAATCCTTTCTCCCTAAGAACACATGTTGAGCTTGCGGAAGGGAAAATTTAAAGAAGAACCACCACATCAACGACCTCTCCCGATCAAAAAGAGGATGAGCAAAGCCCAAGGAAAGGAGAAGGCAAAATTGAAGCCACCAAATGATGCTTCTTTTGAGATGGGTGGTATAAACAAAGAAACAACTCACAAAAAGGTTGTCACAAACTCAACAATCTTCCCAAAAATAAACTTTCAAATCTTCCCCAAGAAAGCATCTAATGAACCGAAAGAAAAAAGGGGAATCCATATGCAACAGATTGCCAAAGGTTTTTACTAGGTCCCTTAGAATTTTTGCTCATAATAACTTTGTACCGTGCTCCATGAAGAACAACCACAACCACTTAGCTAATAGCACCTCGTTACATAATCTCAAGCTCCCAGCCTTTAATCCTCCTAATTCCAATGGCTTCACCACCAACTCCCGCTTAACCAAATGAAACCCTCCACCTTCTCCTCATTGACCCCTCCCCACAAGAAGCTCCTCAACACTCTCTCAAGACACTTACTATCATCAAAATTCTGAACAAAGACAAGAAGAAGTTGGAATCCCACTTCATAGCCCCCATCCTATATATATATATTTTTTCATTTTAGTATATTTTTTCAGGAATAAAATAAAACAAGAAAAGAAAGTAAGAATGAAAGCAAAGTAAGATTGTGATAGTCTAGAAGTAATTCTAAAAAGGTACAGCAACACATCGTGATCACATAAACAATTGAGGTAGTCTAATGAGGAACATTCAAATAAAATAGACATACCCCATGAAGGCGTGTGCCAGCATTGATGCGTTGTATCCAAAGGGAGCGCATGTCCCGCTTCTTATTGCGACGATCCCTGTAGGAATACTGGAGACCCTTCTCCACTCGCTCTCTAGCAATCCTTATGCAATTCTTGGCCCTTCCTCTGTAGCCCTTGGCTAGCTTAAATATTTTGTCCTTGTTCATCTTTTTTCCTTGCTATGATCTACAACTACATACACATCACAATTAGTAATTGATCAATCATACATGAACGTTTGATGATCCAGTCAAAACAACATCATTACAACTATAAAGTCAAAAACCAGATATACTCAACAAATAATGACAATAAGAAACAACAGGACACTCATTGTCTTCTTTCCAACTATAATCTACAATTATAAATATGGTTGAGGTTGTTCGGTCAATCAAAATAATTCCTACAGGCTAGGGATTAAAAGATAATTTGATAATACCATAGATTACTTTTCCTGATTGTAGATTAATAAAGAAGGGAAATGCTGGAAATTTCAATGGTCGCAGAAACAAGACAATCTTCGGCAGAGAGCAGGGAGACATACAGATTACCAAAGCCTCAATTGACAGATATATGCGACAAATCAAAAGACAGAGGGTAGCACACGGCAGTTTGCAAAGTCTTAATTAGAGTTTTTCGAGTGAGAAGAAAGATATAGATAGAAACTGGGAGAATACTAGTAGCCGAAAGAGTATAAGATCCCTGCAAACCTGCTAGGATGAGCTTTCGGCGGTACGAGCGGAAGAAAGATGGCGGCGGCAGAACTGAACGGGACAGAGGCGGCGGCGACACTGAGCTGTTGAAAGGGAACAGGGGACGGCGTGAAGAAGGAGAAGGAGAAGGCGGGGCACGTGAGAGTGAGGGGAAGAAGGAGTTTAGGTTTTCCATTTTTTTTTCCTGTTTTTTTTTCCTTTTTTAAATTAAAAAGAAAAAAAAATGGCAAGCTTTTTATCGATTTTAAACATTAAACTTTAAGTAATCTTTAACTTTTATGAAATTAGAAGCAGGCCAACAAGAGCGTAGCTCAATTGACATAGTGATGTCGTCATTTTCTTTAAGATTGTGAGTGTAGAAAAGTCTCGGTAAAATATGTTTTGTTCTATCTCCTTTAATATATCATCATTTGCTATAGTAGTTTCTCTACATGTAAACAAATAATCTTTTGAGATATTCTGAAAATGCAAGTCTTGCATCAATTGCACTAAGATATGATATTTAAGGACCAAGAAGTTCTTTATTATCTTCCCAATGTCGAAATATATTTTTCATTATATCCAATGAACAGACTTCCATTGGAATATTTAATGGATGTGTTTTGTCTGTATAAAATCTTTTCAAAATTTTTCTTGTATAAGTTGATTTTGAAAGCTCTTCAGAAGTTTCAATTATATTCGAGTCATCAACATATACAGTTACAATAGCAAGTCCTTATTATGATTTGTTTATAAAAATACATGGGCATATTGGATTATTTTGATATCTTTCTTTCAATAAATATCCACTCAGACGATTGTAATACATTTGTCCTAATTGTTTCAATCCATATAGTGATATCTGTAACTTTATTGAATACCATTACCGGGAATTTGATGTATATGTTTCAGGTATCTTAAGTCCTTATGGGATTCTCATATAAACATCATTATCAAGAGATTCATATAGATATGTTGTGACTACATCCATAAGATGCATATTTAGACTTTAATACACAGTCAAGCCAATTAAATATCTTAATGTAATTGCATCTACTCCCGGAGAATACGTCTCCTAAAAATCAATACCAGGTATTTATGAAAAACTTTGCACAACTAGTCTTGCTTTATATATTGTGACCTCATTATTTTCATTTATTTTTCTTACAAATACTCATTTGTATTCCATGGTTTTAACACCTCGTGGTGTTCAGACTACTGGTAAAAAAACTTGACATTTTGAGAGTGGGTTTAATTATGCCTCGATTGCGTCTTTCCATTGAAGCCAATATTTTCCATGTCGACATTCCTCGACAGACTTTGGTTCAGGGTCCTCATTTTCAGATATAATATCGAGAGCAACATTATAAGCAAACATGTTATCAATAATTACATTAGTTTGATTCCATCATTTTCTTGTCATGACATAGTTTATTGAAATTTCATTATATCTCAAGGTATTTCACCTCCTCACTAGTCATGTCGAAGATTTCTTTATGGGTATTTATATCATCAACCAAGTCTTTTCCACTATTAATTATTTTTCGTTTTCGAGAATTTTTATCTTTGGAACCCATTAGTTTACTACGCTTATGGCGTGTTCCAGACTCATTAGTGACAACTTGTTGCGTCGGGATATCAATTTTTTATGGAACATTTACAACTGGTTTATGTGACTTAGTTATTTTCTTTGCATTTATAAATGCATCTGGTAATTGATATTTTGCGAATGAATTATTTTCTGAACTTCAAGTTCACATTGATCTGTACGAGGATCTAAATGAGACAATAACGATGCATTCCATGTAATTTCTTTTTCCAACTTCTTAATTCCTCCCCTTAATGTAGGAAATTTGTCTCATTGAGATGACAATTAGCAAATTAAATACATCACCCATCAGGGGCTCAAGATATTTAATAATTGATGGGGAATCATATCCAAATATATTCTTAACCTTTTGAGGACTCATCTGAGTATATTGTGGTGGAGCAATTAGAACATATATTGCACATCTAAAAATTCTCATATGGAAAATATTTGGCTCATCCAGAAGCTAAACGAGTACTTATAATAAGTTGCTGGCCTAATGCGTACAAGTGACGCTGCATGCAAAATAGCATGTCCTCATACAAATGAAGGAAACTTAGCTCTCATAAGTAATTCTATTGCAATTAATTGCAAACGTTTTATAAATGATTACGCTAAACAATATCATGTATGAACATGAGCTACAAGATGTTCAACACTTATCCCAATCAACATACAATAATTATCAAAAGCTTGGGATGTAAATTCACCAGCATTATCAAGACGAATGATCTTAATTGTATAATCAGGAAATTGTGCTCTTAACTTAATTATTTGAGTAAGTAATCTTGCAAATGCAAGATTTCGACTTGATAATAAGCACATGTGTGACCATGCTGGATGCATCTATTAATACCATAAAATATCTAAATGGTCCATTTGGTGGGTTAATGGGTCCACATATATCACCATGAATTTGTTCAAAAAATGCAGGTGATCTAGTCCCCACTTTAGCTGATGATGGTTTAATTATCATTTTTCCTTAAAAGTAAACATCACATGATAATTAATTAGATTGAAGAATCTTATGGTTTTTCAATGGGTGTCCATTTGAATTCTCTATAATTCTCCTCATCATCACAGATCTTGGATGACCCAATCGGTCGTGCCAAATTGTAAATATGTCTGGATTCATGAACTTCAAGTTCATTGTTGCATATGTTTCAATTACTTGTATATGAGTGTAATACAATATAGAAGATAAAACAGACAACTCTTCCAATATACGTTTTTCATTTTAGACAGTGGATATGATATATAGATATTCCACATTATTCTTACTATCAATCTCAATATGATAACCACTGCAACGTATATCTTTAAAACTTAGAAGATTTCTCTTTAATTGACTAGAGAGCAATACATTGTCAATTGTAAATTTTGTTCCTTTAAGCAAAATAATATTTGCTTTTTCAAAACCTTCGATCAAGTCTGCAAAATCTGATATTGTATTACTTTTACTTCCAGCATTGTCAATTTGGAAAAATTATTTTTTATTTGTAAATATTGTGTGTAGTTGCACTGTCTACCAGACATAGATCTTCTTTGCTCATTTTTTAAAACCCAACATATGAAAATGATCAATGTTTCTTCATTAAAAGAAAATAATTACAATAAGAAAAACAACAATTAAAACATGCAAAAGTGACTAAAACAAACATGAAGATAAATAAAAGAAAACAACAACATTAAATCTAGATATTCTCAAAGTCAAAAGAAACATTTGATGTGTCACCAACTGTGCCAATTTTCTCTTCAAGAGATTCAAAGAAGTCTGTCACATCCAAATTTGTCGTGTGAGATGAGTCAAATATGTCATTATCCTGGTATGCAAAATTTGCTTCCACATTTTTCTCTTTTTCCTTTAGGGAGACTTGATAGAGGTCAACTAAGTGTTTTGACGTACGACAGGTGCGTGACCAATGGCCAGTCATTCCTCATTGGAGGCATTTATGTTCAACACTCTTTTAACTTTTATCTTATGAAGTTTTTCCTTTGTGCCATCATTTTGTGTAGTTCTTTTGAAATTTAAATGATTAGAATAACCACTACGAAAATAATAATTATTTCTTCCTCTGCCACGGTCACACCTTGACCGCGACCGCAACCACGACCTCGACCACGATTATTATTAGAATTCACAGCATTTACTTCAGGGAATGGTGTTGTTCCGGTTGGTTGAGATTCATGATTTTTCATCTATAACTCATTATTTTGTTTGGCCACAATAAGACATGAAATTAATTCAGAATACTGTTTAAAATCATTCTCTCGACATTGCTAATGCAGGAGCATATTTGAGACATGAAATGTATAAAATGTCTTCTCTAACATATCAGCATCAATAATTTATCTCCACATAACAACAATTTTGAACTGACTTTAAATAATGCGAAGTTTTAATTACTTACCGATTTGAAAACTTGTTGCCTCAAGTGCATCCATTTACAACAAGTTTTAGAAAGAATAGTTGTTTTTTTTATGACCATACCTCTCTTTCAAATTTTTCCACAAGATACGAGAATCTTTTATTGTAAGATACTCAATTTTCAATCCCTCGTGGGGATGATGACAAAAAAAAAAAATCATAGCTTTTGTTTTTTTCTGACTGGATGTCGTATTTTATTCTTTATTTGTTTCTCCCAAGTTCATAGTGTCCAGGTGAATTTCGGCATCGAGCACCCATGACAAATAATTATTGCCATTAATGTCAATGGTTGCGAATTATAATTTTGTAAGGTTTTTCATGACAATACTATCATAAAATATTATATTTATATTATAAATTTAATATGTACTAAATATGAAAAATTGAAGGATCTCATATCTAAGAGTTCCATGAGTGCGTTCAGATCGCTCCGATCTCACTGTGACCGAAATTCATATTATACGTTCAATACATACAGTTATGCAAACAAATCTTAATTAACGGCATGCTAAGACAAAGATATAATAAGATGAGAATTCCATACCAGTTGAAGACCGTCTTCGAAACTATCGCATAGCATAAATGCTTATCGTTTAGGAGGAGCTACATGATCGTGTAGGATTTACTGAACGATCGTTTAGGAAAAGGTATACGATCGTTTAGCAAAACCGGCACACTATATAATCGTTTAGAGAAGCTATCCGATCGTGTAGGAAATAACGTGCAATCGATTAGGCGCGAGGTAGACGATCGTTTAGGCAGAGAGTGCTATCATATAGGCTCTCGAAAACACTTAAGCGATCGTTTTGCTTTCTACCATCGCGCGCTCTCTTTCTTTCTTTCTTTCTTTTTTGGACGACGATTGAACGTTCACTTAAAAAATGAAACGATTTCATTTTTTTATTTCATCGGTTACAATAACCGACTCATTCCTACTAACTCACGTCCAAACACGATTTTTGGGTTAATTATCATATAATCAATCAATTAATTAATTAATAAATATAATCATATTATATTTTTATCCTATAGTTTGATATCACATATCTACTATAGTATTTTCTCCTCTACTCGACTTTATCCAAGCTACCCAGGGGACCTAATGGACCTGTGGCTTGAAGCTCCAACGGTCCGTGAATAGCTGACTAAACTATTTAGCCACGAGATCCACCATCCGTTAACTATCAGACATTCTACTAAAAACCAACAGTTGAACTCTTCTTATCACAGATATATTTCTATATCCATCGGATATGACCAATCACGAGTACGATGACCCTTCACAGATGCTCGTAAGTACAACTGGACCAAATTACCGTTTTGCCCTTGTAGTTACATCTCACTCCTTAAGTACCACTAATTCCTCTAATGAACAATACAACATGGTCCAACTATGTGTGAACACCTCTCAGGCTAAGAGAATGTGTGTGGCGCCACATCGTTCAAGCCCCGAAATCAGCCCTTAAGGGAACTATCTATCTACTTATCCCTACCTCGGGGAATGAGTGAATTCCATCTTATGTAGCTGAGTTCCCAGCTCCCAAATCAGACGAATCCTCAAAATGGTAGATTTGAATCGGTGACCTGGCCACTCGTACTCATACAAATCAAATGATCGCCCTCAATGGCAGGAGTTCCCAACTCACTCAGGATTAAGGTCATGTTACCTATGGTCATCATAGTGAAGTGAAGTCTCTGTCATGAACGGTGTTATATAACGAGACGTTGACACTTCGTGGTCAGGTCTTATACAAACTCTATGTATAGGACGCCCCCGCTCGCATGTCCCCAACATGAATGATCAGGATCAGACCATCCGTGACAAGTCACAACACTTGTGATCATTCCACAAAGCGGGCCGCATCCATAGCGTTACCAAGATAAAGTTTCCCTCCTATATCCATATACTACAGACCATTTTGGTTATCACTTGAGACATGATCCACTTATATGTCACCACATACATGTTTGAGTCACATACAAATAACCAGGGATTTTATGTTTATTGGTTTGTGGTAAAGCAAATAAAACAAGTAACCTAGCAAAAAACTAGATGTGAAGTAAATATCATATATTATACAACACAAGCGTTCGTACATACTGTTTACAAACTACATGACACGAGACTTTAGGGCATCAACCCTAACAAAAATAGCATTTAATTTATTAATTATAACAAAGAGAGAAAAATCGACATATCTTTAGGACCTATCTTTAGCGGAAAAAACGATAGGAGCTCCTGTTGATAAAGTGTTATGAAATTGAAGAGCACAACGGGAATACAAATATGAAAAAATATAATATAATAATAAATAAAAACTAAAATTATAAAATTGAACAATAGGAAATTTTAGTGGAATTTGATGTGGATTTCTCACCAATGGGTATATCATTTTAATATCCACCAAAGGCCACTATTTATAGGCAAAGACACAAGTAGGATGTGGACTTACATGGACACCAAACATGAATTACTACAAAGCACATGAACGATATGAATGGTGATGATGACCTTTGGAACACTAAACAATGAACATCTATTTTTTTTTTAATTATAATATTCATAGTAGACTTTAAAATTTTAAAAAATGTTAATATTTTTAACACTCTAATAAATTATCAATCGAAATATCATTAAAAAAAATTTCTCTTGTATGTCAAATGGATTATGGTGCATTGACGCAAATTCAATGAAATAGATAGAGAAAAATAACATTATAGCCGTTTTAATTATGGTCCTATTTGGTAATTTTGTTTTTATTATTTTTTCTTTAAATTAAGTTTATCGATATATTACTTACGCCTTTAAATTTATTCCTTTATTATCTATTTTTTATTAATGATTTAAAAAATCAAGTCAAAATTGAAAACTAAAAACATAAACTCCGTTTGATAATTATTTTATTTTTTGTTTTTGTTTTTAAAAATTAAACCTATTTCATCCTCATTTCTTACGTAGTTTGTATCTTTCATAAGTACAATGGTTGAATTCTTAGCCAAATTCCAAATTCCAAAAACAATTTTTTTAAAACTACTTTTTTTTTTTTTAGTTATCAAAATTTGGTTTGATTTTTTATACCATTGGTGAAAAAGTAGATAACAAATGAAAAAATTTGGAAATAGAAGTAGTTCAATAGGCTTTATTTTAAAAATAAAATGGTTACCAAACGAGGCCTTAGCTTTTAAAAACTTGTTTTTTTTTTGTTTTTTGTTTTTTGTTTTTTGTTTTTTGAATTTGACTAAGAATTTGATCATTGTACTTAAAAGAAAAATACAAATCATTGTGAGAAATTGTGAGAAAATATGCTTAATTTTTTAAAAAAAAACAAAAAACAAAAAACAAAACGGTCACCAAGTTGGGCTTAAATTTATGAATTTTTGCAAAATTATTTAAAGACTAATTTGTGCATTGGTCAATCTTCTTTTTTGC